>NW_026042533.1:0-194107 GCF_023856365.1 Brienomyrus brachyistius | reverse complement strand
TATTAGCATATTAGCATATTAGCATTAGCATAGTATAAGGTGTTAGCATATTAGCATATTAGCATATTAGCATATTAGCATAGTATATTAGCATATTAGCATATTAGCATATTAGCATATTAGCATAGCATATTAGCATAACATATTAGCATATTAGCATATTAGCATATTAGCATAGCGTGTTAACGTATTAGCATATTAGCATATTAGCATAGCTATTAGCATATTAGCATAGCATATTAGCATATTAAGCATATTAGCATATTAGCATAGTATATTAGCATATTAGCATATTAGCATATTAGCATATTAGCATATTAGCATATAACATAGCATATTAGCATAGCATATAGCATAGCATTAGCATAGCATATTAACATATTAGTATATTAGCATATTAGCATAGCGTGTTAGCGTATTAGCATATTAGCATATTAGCATATTAGCATAGCATATTAGCATATTAGCATATTAGCATATTAACATATTAGCATAGCATATTAGCATATTAGCATATTAGCATATTAGCATAGCATATTAGCATATTAGCATAGCATATTAGCATATTAGCATATTAACATAATAGTATATTAGCATAGCATATTAGCATATTACCATATTAGCATAGCATATTAGCATATTAGCATAGCGTGTTAGCATATTAACATATTAGCATATTAGCATATTAGCATAGCATATTAGCATATTAGCATATTAGCATAGCATATTAGCATATTAACATATTAGTATATTAGCCTATTAGCATATTAGCATAGTATATTAGCATATTAGCATATTAGCATATTAGCATATTAGCATAGCATATTAGCATAGGATATTAGCATAGCATATTAGCATAGCGTGTTAGCGTATTAACATATTAGCATATTAATATAGCATATTAGCATATTAGCACATTAGCATAGCATATTAGCATATTAGCATATTAGCATATTAGCATAGCATATTAGCATAGCATATAAGCATATTAGCATATTAGCATATTAGCATATTAGCATAGCGTGTTAGCGTATTAGCATATTAGCATATTAGCATAGCATATTAGCATATTAGCATATTAGCATAGCATATTAGCATATTAGCATATTAGCATATTAGCATAGTATTAGCATATTAGCATATTAAACATAGCATATTAGCATAGCGTGTTAGCGTATTAGCATATTAGCATATTAGCATAGCATATTAGCATATTAGCATATTAGCATATTAGCATAGCGTGTTAGCATATTAGCGTATTAGCATATAAGCATATTAGCATATTAGCATATTAGCATAGCGTGTTAGCATATTAGCATATTAGCATAGCATATTAGCATATTAGCATATTAGCATATATAGCATATTAGCATATTAGCATATTAGCATATTAGCATAGCGTGTTAGCGTATTAGCATATTAGCATATTAGCATAGCATATTAGCATATTAGCATATTAGCATATTAGCATATAGCATATTAGCATATTAGCATATTAGCATATTAGTATATTAGCATAGCATATTAACATATTAGAATTAGATAGCTATTAGCATATTAGCATATTAGCATAGCGTGTTAGCGTATTAGCATATTAGCATATTAGCATAGCATATTAGCATATTACCATATTTAGCATATTAACATAGCATATTAGCATATTAGCATATTAGCATATTAGCATAGCATATTAGCATAGCATATTAGCATATTAGCATATTAGTATATTAGCATAGCATATTAGCATATTAACATAGCATATTAGCATATTAGCATATTAGCATAGCGTGTTAGCGTATTAACATATTAGCATAGCATATTAGCATATTAGCATATTAGCATAGCATATTAGCATATTAGCATATTAGCATATTAGCATAGCATATTAGCATATTAGCATATTAGCATATTAGCATATTAGCATAGCATATTAGCATATTAGCATATTAGCATATTAGCATATTAGCATATTAGCATAGCATATTAGCATATTAGCAAATTAGCATATTAGCATATTAAGTATGTTAGCATATTAGCATGTTAGCATATTAGCATAGCATTTAAGCATATTAGCATATTAGCATAGCATATTAGCATAGCGTGTTAGCATATTAGCATATTAGCATATTAGCATAGCATATTAGCATATTAGCATATTAGCATATTAGCATAGCATATTAGCATATTAGCATATTAGCATAGCATATTAGCATATTAGGCATATTAGCGTATTAGCAGCGTGTTAGCGTATTAGCATATTAGCATATTAGCATAGCATATTAGCATATTAGCATATTAGCATATTAACATAGCATATTAGCATATTAGCATATTAGCATATTAGCATAGTATAACGTGTTAGCGTATTAGCATATTAGTATAGCATATTAGCATATTAGCATATTAGCATATTAGCATAGCATATTAGCATAACATATTAGCATATTAGCATATTAGCATATTAGCATAGCGTGTTAACGTATTAGCATATTAGCATATTAGCATAACATATTAGCATATTAGCATATTATATTAGAATAGCATATTAGCAAATTAGCATATTAGCATATTAGCATAGTATATTAGTATATTAGCATATTAGCATATTAGCATATTAACATTAGCATATTAGCATAGCATATTAGCATAGCATATTAGCATAGCATATTAGTATATTAGTATATTAGCATATTAGCATAGCGTGTTAGCGTATTAGCATATTAGCATATTAGCATAGCATATTAGCATATTAGCATATTAGCATATTAGCATATTAGCATATTAACATATTAGCATAGCATATTAGCATATTAAGCATATTAGCATAGCATATTAGCATATTAGCAAATTAGCATATTAGCATAGCATATTAGCATATTAGCATAGCATATTAGCATATTAGCATATTAGCATATTAGCATATTAGCATAGCGTGTTAGCATATTAGCGTATTAGCATATTAGCATATTAGCATATTAGCATATTAGCATAGCGTATTAGCATATTAGCATATTAGCATAGCATATTAGCATATTAGCATATTAGCATATTAGCATATTAGCATATTAGCATAGCATATTAGCATATTAGCATATTAGCATATTAGCATAGCGTGTTAGCGTATTAGCATATTAGCATATTAGCATAGCATATTAGCATATTAGCATATTAGCATATTAGCATAGGCATATTAGCATATTAGCATATTAGTATATTTGCATAGCATATTAGCATATTAGCATAGCATATTAGCATATTAGCATATTAGCATAGCGTGTTAGCGTATTAGCATATTAGCATATTAGCATAGCATATTAGCATATTACCATATTTAGCATATTAACATAGCATATTAGCATATTAGCATATTAGCATATTAGCATATTAGCATAGCATATTAGCATATTAGCATAGCATATTAGCATATTAGCATATTAGCATATTAGCATAGCATATTAGTATATTAGCATATTAGCATATTAGCATATTAGCATAGCGTGTTAGCGTATTAACATATTAGCATAGCATATTAGCATATTAGCATATTAGCATAGCATATTAGCATATTAGCATAGCGTGTTAGCGTATTAGCATATTAGCATATTAGCATATTAGCATATTAGCATAGCATATTAGCATATTAGCATATTAGCATATTAGCATATTAGCATATTAGCATATTAGCATATTAGCATAGCGTGTTAGCGTATTAGCATATTAGCATATTAGCATAGCATATTAGCATATTAGTATATTAGCATATTAGCATAGCATATTAGCATATTAGCATATTAGCATATTAGCATAGCATGTTAGCATATTAGCATATTAGCATATTAGCATATTAGAGAATTAACATATTAACATATTAGCATATTAGCATATTAACATATTAGCATAGCATATTAGCATATTAACATATTAGCATATTAGCATAGCATATTAGCATATTAGCATATTAGCATATTAGCATAGCATATTAGCATATTAGCATATTAACATATTAGCATATTAGCATAGCATATTAGCATATTAGCATATTAGCATATTAGCATAGCGTGTTAGCATATTAACATATTAGCACATTAGCATATTAGCAAATTAGCATAGCATATTAGCATATTAGCATATTAGCATATTAGCATAGCGTGTTAGCATATTAGCGTATTAGCATATTAGCATATTAGCATAGCGTGTTAGCATATTAACATATTAGCACATTAGCATATTAGCAAATTAGCATAGCATATTAGCATATTAGCATATTAGCATATTAGCATATTAGCATAGCGTGTTAGCATATTAGCGTATTAGCATATTAGCATATTAGCATATTAGCATATTAGCATAGCGTGTTAGCATATTAGCGCATTAGCATATTAACATATTAGCAAATTAGCATAGCATATTAGCATATTAGCATATTAGCATATTAGCTTAACATATTAGCATATTAGCATATTAGCATATTAGCATAGCGTGTTAGCATATTAGCATATTAGCATATTAGCATATTAGCATATCGTGTTAGCATATTAGCATATTAGCATATTAGCATATTAGCATAGCATATTAGCATATTAGCATAGCATATTAGCATATTAGCATATTAGCATAACGTGTTAGCATATTAGCGTATTAGCATAGCATATTAGCATATTAGCATATTAGCATATTAGCATATTAGCATAGCATATTAGCATATTAGCATATTAGCATAGTATATTAGCATATTAGCATATTAGCATATTAGTATATTAGCATATTAGCATAGCATATTAGCATATTAGCATATTTGCATAGCGTGTTAGCGTATTAGCATATTAGCATATTAGCATAGCATATTAGCATATTAGCATATTAGCATAGCATGTTAGCATATTAGCGTATTAGCATATTAGCATAGCATATTAGCATATTAGCATATTAGCATATTAGCATGTTAGCATAGCATATTAGCATATTAGCATATTAACATATTAGCATATTAGCATAGCGTGTTAGCGTATTAGCATATTAGCATATTAGCATAGCATATTAGCATATTAGCATATTAGCATATTAGCATATTAGCATAGCGTGTTAGCATATTAGCGTATTAGCATATTAGCATATTAGCATATTAGCATATTAGCATATTAGCATATTAGCATAGCATATTAGCATAGCATATTAGCATATTAGCATATTAGCATATTAATATATTAGCATATTAGCATAGCATATTAGCATATTAGCATATTAGCATATTAGCATAGCATATTAGCATATTAGCATATTAACATATTAGCATATTAGCATAGCATATTAGCATATTAGCATATTAGCATATTAGCATATTAGCATAGCATATTAGCATATTAGCAAATTAGCATATTAGCATATTAGCATGTTAGCATATTAGCATGTTAGCATATTAGCATAGCATTTAAGCATATTAGCATATTAGCATAGCATATTAGCATAGCGTGTTAGCATATTAGCATATTAGCATATTAGCATAGCATATTAGCATATTAGCATATTAGCATATTAGCATATTAGCATAGCATATTAGCATATTAGCATATTAGCATAGCATATTAGCATATTAGCATATTAGCATATTAGCAGCGTGTTAGCGTATTAACATATTAGCATATTAGCATAGCATATTAGCATATTAGCATATTAGCATATTAACATAGCATATTAGCATATTAGCATATTAGCATATTAGCATAGTATAACGTGTTAGCGTATTAGCATATTAGCATATTAGTATAGCATATTAACATATTAGCATATTAGCATAGCATATTAGCATAACATATTAGCATATTAGCATATTAGCATATTAGCATAGCGTGTTAACGTATTAGCATATTAGCATATTAGTATAGCATATTAGCATATTAGCATATTAGAATAGCATATTAGCAAATTAGCATATTAGCATATTAGCATAGTATATTAGCATATTAGCATATTAGCATAGCATATTAGCATAGCATATTAGCATAGCGTGTTAGCGTATTAGCATATTAGCATATTACCATAGCATATTAGCATAGCATATTAGCATATTAGCATATTAGCATAGCATATTAGCATATTAGCATATTAGCATATTAGCATAGCATATTAGCATATTAGCATATTAGCATAGCATATTAGCATATTAGCATATTAGCATAGCATATTAGCATATTAGCATATTAGCATATTAGCATAGCATATTAGCATAGCATATTAGCATATTAGCATATTAGCATATTAGCATATTAGCATAGCGTATTAGCGTATTAGCATATTAGCATATTAGCATAGCATATTAGCATATTAGCATATTAGCATAGCATATTAGCATATTAGCATATTAGCATATTAGCATAGTATATTAGCATATTAGCATATTAGCATAGCATATTAGCATAGCGTGTTAGCGTATTAGCATATTAGCATATTAGCACAGCATATTAGCATATTAGCATATTAGCATATTAGCATAGCGTGTTAGCATATTAGCGTATTAGCATATTAGCATATTAGCATATTAGCATATTAGCATATTAGCATAGCGTGTTAGCATATTAGCATATTAGCATAGCATATTAGCATATTAGCATATTAGCATATTAGCATATTAGCATAGCATATTAGCATATTAGCATATTAGCATATTAGCATATTAGCATAGCGTGTTAGCGTATTAGCATATTAGCATATTAGCATAGCATATTAGCATATTAGCATATTAACATATTAGCATAGCATATTAGCATATTAGCATATTAGTATATTAGCATAGCATATTAGCATATTAGCATATTAGCATAGCATATTAGCATATTAGCATATTAGCATAGCGTGTTAGCGTATTAGCATATTAGCATATTAGCATAGCATATTAGCATATTACCATATTTAGCATATTAACATAGCATATTAGCATATTAGCATATTAGCATATTAGCATAGCATATTAGCATATTAGCATAGCATATTAGCATATTAGCATATTAGCATATTAGCATATTAGCATAGCATATTAGCATATTAGCATAGCATATTAGCATATTAGCATATTAGCATAGCGTGTTAGCGTATTAACATATTAGCATAGCATATTAGCATATTAGCATATTAGCATAGCATATTAGCATATTAGCATAGCGTGTTAGCGTATTAGCATATTAGCATATTAGCATATTAGCATAGCATATTAGCATATTAGCATATTAGCATATTAGCATAGCGTGTTAGCGTATTAGCATATTAGCATAGCATATTAGCATATTAGTATATTAGCATATTAGCATAGCATATTAGCATATTAGCATATTAGCATATTAGCATATTAGCATATTAGCATAGCATGTTAGCATATTAGCATATTAGCATATTAGCATATTAGAGAATTAACATATTAGCATATTAACATATTAGCATATTAACATATTAACATAGCATATTAGCACATTAACATATTAGCATATTAGCATAGCATATTAGCATATTAGCATATTAGCATATTAGCATAGCATATTAGCATATTAACATATTAGCATATTAGCATAGCATATTAGCATATTAGCATATTAGCATAGCGTGTTAGCATATTAACATATTAGCACATTAGCATATTAGTAAATTAGCATAGCATATTAGCATATTAGCATATTAGCATATTAGCATATTAGCATATTAGCATAGCATATTAGCATATTAGCATATTAACATATTAGCATATTAGCATAGCATATTAGCATATTAGCATATTAGCATATTAGCATAGCGTGTTAGCATATTAACATATTAGCACATTAGCATATTAGCAAATTAGCATAGCATATTAGCATATTAGCATATTAGCATAGCGTGTTAGCATATTAGCGTATTAGCATATTAGCATATTAGCATAGCGTGTTAGCATATTAACATATTAGCACATTAGCATATTAGCAAATTAGCATAGCATATTAGCATATTAGCATATTAGCATATTAGCATAGCGTGTTAGCATATTAGCGTATTAGCATATTAGCATATTAGCATAGCATATTAGCATATTAGCATATTTGCATATTAGCATAGCATATTAGCATATTAGCATATTAGCATAGCATATTAGCATATTAGCATATTAGCATAGCATATTAGCATATTAGCATAGCATATTAGCATATTAGCATATTAGCATATTAGCATAGCATATTAGCATATTAACATATTAGCATATTAGCATAGCATATTAGCATATTAGCATATTAACATATTAGTATATTAGCATAGCATATTAGCATATTACCATATTAGCATAGCATATTACCATATTAGCATAGCATATTAGCATATTAGCATAGCGTGTTAGCATATTAACATATTAGCATATTAGCATATTAGCATAGCATATTAGCATATTAGCATATTAGCATAGCATATTAGCATATTAGCATAGTATATTAGCATATTAGCATATTAGCATATTAGCATATTAGCATAGCATATTAGCATAGCATATTAGCATAGCATATTAGCATAGCATATTAGCATAGCGTGTTAGCGTATTAGCATATTAGCATATTACCATAGCATATTAGCATAGCATATTAGCATATTAGCATATTAGCATATTAGCATAGCATATTAGCATATTAGCATATTAGCATATTAGCATAGCATATTAGCATATTAGCATATTAGCATAGCATATTAGCATATTAGTATATTAGTATAGCATATTAGCATATTAGCATATTAGCATATTAGCATATTAGCATAGCATATTAGCATAGCATATTAGCATATTAGCATATTAGCATATTAGCATATTAGCATAGCGTGTTAGCGTATTAGCATATTAGCATATTAGCATAGCATATTAGCATATTAGCACATTAGCATATTAGCATAGCATATTAGCATATTAGCATATTAGCATAGTATATTAGCATATTAGCATATTAGCATAGCATATTAGCATAGCGTGTTAGCGTATTAGCATATTAGCATATTAGCATAGCATATTAGCATATTAGCATATTAGCATATTAGCATAGCGTGTTAGCATATTAGCGTATTAGCATATTAGCATATTAGCATATTAGCATATTAGCATATTAGCATAGCATGTTAGCATATTAGCATATTAGTATATTAGCATATTAGCATAGCATATTAGCATATTAGCATATTAGCATATTAGCATAGCATATTAGCATATTAGCATATTAGCATATTAGCATAGCGTATTAGCGTATTAGCATATTAGCATATTAGCATAGTATATTAGCATATTAGCATATTAGCATATTAGCATATTAGCATAGCGTGTTAGCATATTAGCGTATTAGCGTATTAGCATATTAGCATATTAGTATATTAGCATATTAGCATAGCATATTAGCATATTAGCATATTAGCATATTAGCATAGCATATTAGCATATTAACATATTAGCATAGCGTGTTAGTGTATTAGCATATTAGCATATTAGCATAGCATATTAGCATATTAACATATTAGCATATTAGCATATTAGCATAGTATATTAGCATAGTATATTAGCATATTAGCATATTAGCATATTAGCATATTAGCATAGCATATTAGCATATTAGCATATTAGCATATTAGCATAGCGTGTTAGCATATTAGCGTATTAGCGTATTAGCATTTTAGCATATTAGCATATTAGCATATCGTGTTAGCATAGTGTATTAGCATAGCATATTAGCATATTAGTATATTAGCATATTAGCATAGCATATTAACATATTAACATATTAGCATATTAGCATAGCATATTAGCATATTAACATATTAGCATATTAGCATAGCATATTAGCATAGCGTGTTAGCATATTAGCATATTAGCATATTAGCATAGCATATTAGCATATTAGCATATTAGCATATTAGCATATTAGCATAGCATATTAGCATATTAGCATATTAGCATAGCATATTAGCATATTAGCATATTAGCATATTAGCAGCGTGTTAGCGTATTAGCATATTAGCATATTAGCATAGCATATTAGCATATTAGCATATTAGCATATTAACATAGCATATTAGCATATTAGCATATTAGCATATTAGCATAGTATAACGTGTTAGCGTATTAGTATATTAGTATAGCATATTAGCATATTAGCATATTAGCATATTAGCATAGCATATTAGCGTAACATATTAGCATATTAGCATATTAGCATATTAGCATAGCGTGTTAACGTATTAGCATATTAGCATATTAGCATAGCATATTAGCATATTAGCATATTAGCATATTAGCATAGTATATTAGCATATTAGCATATTAGCATATTAGCATATTAGCATATTAACATATTAGCATATTAGCATAGCATATTAGCATATTAGCATAGCATATTAGCATAGCATATTAGCATAGCATATTAGCATATTAGTATATTAGCATATTAGCATAGCGTGTTAGCGTATTAGCATATTAGCATATTAGCACAGCATATTAGCATATTAGCATATTAGCATATTAGCATAGCGTGTTAGCATATTAGCGTATTAGCATATTAGCATATTAGCATATTAGCATATTAGCATATTAGCATAGCGTGTTAGCATATTAGCATATTAGCATAGCATATTAGCATATTAGCATATTAGCATATTAGCATATTAGCATAGCATATTAGCATATTAGCATATTAGCATATTAGCATATTAGCATATTAGCATAGCGTGTTAGCGTATTAGCATATTAGCATATTAGCATAGCATATTAGCATATTAGCATATTAACATATTAGCATAGCATATTAGCATATTAGCATATTAGTATATTAGCATAGCATATTAGCATATTAGCATATTAGCATAGCATATTAGCATATTAGCATATTAGCATAGCGTGTTAGCGTATTAGCATATTAGCATATTAGCATAGCATATTAGCATATTACCATATTTAGCATATTAACATAGCATATTAGCATATTAGCATATTAGCATATTAGCATAGCATATTAGCATATTAGCATAGCATATTAGCATATTAGCATATTAGCATATTAGCATAGCATATTAGCATATTAGCATAGCATATTAGCATATTAGCATATTAGCATAGCGTGTTAGCGTATTAACATATTAGCATAGCATATTAGCATATTAGCATATTAGCATAGCATATTAGCATATTAGCATAGCGTGTTAGCGTATTAGCATATTAGCATATTAGCATATTAGCATAGCATATTAGCATATTAGCATATTAGCATATTAGCATAGCGTGTTAGCGTATTAGCATATTAGCATAGCATATTAGCATATTAGTATATTAGCATATTAGCATAGCATATTAGCATATTAGCATATTAGCATATTAGCATATTAGCATATTAGCATAGCATGTTAGCATATTAGCATATTAGCATATTAGCATATTAGAGAATTAACATATTAGCATATTAACATATTAGCATATTAACATATTAACATAGCATATTAGCACATTAACATATTAGCATATTAGCATAGCATATTAGCATATTAGCATATTAGCATATTAGCATAGCATATTAGCATATTAACATATTAGCATATTAGCATAGCATATTAGCATATTAGCATATTAGCATAGCGTGTTAGCATATTAACATATTAGCACATTAGCATATTAGTAAATTAGCATAGCATATTAGCATATTAGCATATTAGCATATTAGCATATTAGCATATTAGCATAGCATATTAGCATATTAGCATATTAACATAGCATATTAGCATAGCATATTAGCATATTAGCATATTAGCATATTAGCATAGCGTGTTAGCATATTAACATATTAGCACATTAGCATATTAGCAAATTAGCATAGCATATTAGCATATTAGCATATTAGCATAGCGTGTTAGCATATTAGCGTATTAGCATATTAGCATATTAGCATAGCGTGTTAGCATATTAACATATTAGCACATTAGCATATTAGCAAATTAGCATAGCATATTAGCATATTAGCATATTAGCATATTAGCATAGCGTGTTAGCATATTAGCGTATTAGCATATTAGCATATTAGCATAGCATATTAGCATATTAGCATATTTGCATATTAGCATAGCATATTAGCATATTAGCATATTAGCATATTAGCATAGCATATTAGCATATTAGCATATTAGCATAGCATATTAGCATATTAGCATATTAGCATATTAGCATAGCATATTAGCATATTAGCATATTAGCATAGCATATTAGCATATTAGCAGCGTGTTAGCGTATTAGCATATTAGCATATTAGCATAGCATATTAGCATATTAGCATATTAGCATATTAACATAGCATATTAGCATATTAGCATATTAGCATATTAGCATAGTATAACGTGTTAGCGTATTAGCATATTAGCATATTAGTATAGCATATTAGCATATTAGCATATTAGCATATTAGCATAGCATATTAGCATAACATATTAGCATATTAGCATATTAGCATAGCGTGTTAACGTATTAGCATATTAGCATATTAGCATAGCATATTAGCATATTAGCATATTATATTAGAATAGCATATTAGCAAATTAGCATATTAGCATATTAGCATAGTATATTAGCATATTAGCATATTAGCATAGCATATTAGCATAGCATATTAGCATAGCGTGTTAGCGTATTAGCATATTAGCATATTACCATAGCATATTAGCATAGCATATTAGCATATTAGCATATTAGCATATTAGCATAGCATATTAGCATATTAGCATATTAGCATATTAGCATAGCATATTAGCATATTAGCATATTAGCATAGCATATTAGCATATTAGCATATTAGCATAGCATATTAGCATATTAGCATATTAGCATATTAGCATATTAGCATAGCATATTAGCATAGCATATTAGCATATTAGCATATTAGCATATTAGCATATTAGCATATTAGCATATTAGCATAGCGTGTTAGCGTATTAGCATATTAGCATATTAGCATAGCATATTAGCATATTAGCATATTAGCATAGCATATTAGCATATTAGCATATTAGCATATTAGCATAGTATATTAGCATATTAGCATATTAGCATAGCATATTAGCATAGCGTGTTAGCGTATTAGCATATTAGCATATTAGCATAGCATATTAGCATATTAGCATATTAGCATATTAGCATAGTATATTAGCATATTAGCATATTAGCATAGCATATTAGCATAGCGTGTTAGCGTATTAGCATATTAGCATATTAGCATAGCATATTAGCATATTAGCATATTAGCATATTAGCATATTAGCATAGCGTGTTAGCATATTAGCGTATTAGCATATTAGCATATTAGCATATTAGCATATTAGCATAGCGTGTTAGCATATTAGCATATTAGCATAGCATATTAGCATATTAGCATATTAGCATATTAGCATATTAGCATATTAGCATAGCATATTAGCATATTAACATATTAGCATATTAGCATAGCGTGTTAGCGTATTAGCATATTAGCATATTAGCATAGCATATTAGCATATTAGCATATTAGCATATTAGCATATTAGTATAGCATATTAGCATATTAGCATATTAGCATATTAGCATATTAGTATATTAGCATAGCATATTAGCATATTAGCATATTAGCATAGCATATTAGCATATTAGCATATTAGCATAGCGTGTTAGCGTATTAGCATATTAGCATATTAGCATAGCATATTAGCATATTACCATATTTAGCATATTAACATAGCATATTAGCATATTAGCATATTAGCATATTAGTATAGCATATTAGCATATTAGCATAGCATATTAGCATATTAGCATATTAGCATATTAGCATATTAGCATAGCATATTAGCATATTAGCATAGCATATTAGCATATTAGCATATTAGCATAGCGTGTTAGCGTATTAACATATTAGCATAGCATATTAGCATATTAGCATATTAGCATAGCATATTAGCATATTAGCATAGCGTGTTAGCGTATTAGCATATTAGCATATTAGCATATTAGCATATTAGCATAGCATATTAGCATATTAGCATATTAGCATAGCATATTAGCATATTAGCATATTAGCATATTAGCATAGCGTGTTAGCGTATTAGCATATTAGCATATTAGCATAGCATATTAGCATATTAGTATATTAGCATATTAGCATAGCATATTAGCATATTAGCATATTAGCATATTAGCATATTAGCATAGCATGTTAGCATATTAGCATATTAGCATATTAGCATATTAGAGAATTAACATATTAGCATATTAGCATATTAGCATATTAACATATTAGCATAGCATATTAGCATATTAACATATTAGCATATTAGCATAGCATATTAGCATATTAGCATATTAGCATAGCATATTAGCATATTAGCATATTAGCATATTAGCATAGTATATTAGCATATTAGCATATTAGCATATTAGCATAGCGTGTTAGCGTATTAGCATATTAGCATATTAGCATAGCATATTAGCATATTAGCATATTAACATAGCATATTAGCATATTAGCATATTAGCATATTAGCATATTAGCATAGTATAAGGTGTTAGCATATTAGCATATTAGCATATTAGCATAGCATATTAGCATATTAGCATATTAGCATATTAGCATATTAGCATAGCATATTAGCATAACATATTAGCATATTAGCATATTAGCATATTAGCATAGCGTGTTAACGTATTAGCATATTAGCATATTAGCATAGTATATTAGCATATTAGCATATTAGCATATTAGCATATTAGCATATTAACATAGCATATTAGCATAGCATATTAGCATAGTATATTAGCATAGCATATTAGCATATTAGTATATTAGCATATTAGCATAGCGTGTTAGCGTATTAGCATATTAGCATATTAGCATAGCATATTAGCATATTAGCATATTAGCATATTAACATATTAGCATAGCATATTAGCATATTAGCATATTAGCATATTAGCATATTAGCATAGCATATTAGCATATTAGCATATTAGCATATTAGCATAGCATATTAGCATATTAGCATATTAACATATTAGTATATTAGCATAGCATATAAGCATATTACCATATTAGCATAGCATATTAGCATATTAGCATAGCGTGTTAGCATATTAACATATTAGCATATTAGCATATTAGCATAGCATATTAGCATATTAGCATATTAGCATAGCATATTAGCATATTAGCATATTAGCATATTAGCATATTAGCATAGTATATTAGCATATTAGCATATTAGCATATTAGCATAGCATATTAGCATAGCATATTAGCATAGCGTGTTAGCGTATTAGCATATTAGCATATTACCATAGCATATTAGCATAGCATATTAGCATAGCATATTAGCATATTAGCATATTAGCATAGCATATTAGCATATTAGCATATTAGCATATTAGCATATTAGTATAGCATATTAGCATATTAGCATATTACCATAGCATATTAGCATAGCATATTAGCATAGCATATTAGCATATTAGCATATTAGCATATTAGCATAGCATATTAGCATATTAGCATATTAGCATATTAGTATAGCATATTAGCATATTAGCATATTAGCATAGCATATTAGCATATTAGCATATTAGCATAGCATATTAGCATATTAGCATATTAGCATATTAGCATATTAGCATAGCATATTAGCATAGCATATTAGCATATTAGCATATTAGCATATTAGCATATTAGCATAGCGTGTTAGCGTATTAGCATATTAGCATATTAGCATAGCATATTAGCATATTAGCATATTAGCATATTAGCATAGCATATTAGCATATTAGTATATTAGCATATTAGCATAGCGTGTTAGCGTATTAGCATATTAGCATATTAGCATATTAGCATAGCATATTAGCATATTAGCATATTAGCATATTAACATATTAGCATAGCATATTAGCATATTAGCATATTAGCATATTAGCATAGCATATTAGCATATTAACATATTAGCATATTAGCATAGCATATTAGCATATTAGCATATTAACATATTAGTATATTAGCATAGCATATTAGCATATTACCATATTAGCATAGCATATTACCATATTAGCATAGCATATTAGCATATTAGCATAGCGTGTTAGCATATTAACATATTAGCATATTAGCATATTAGCATAGCATATTAGCATATTAGCATATTAGCATAGCATATTAGCATATTAGCATAGTATATTAGCATATTAGCATATTAGCATATTAGCATATTAGCATAGCATATTAGCATAGCATATTAGCATAGCATATTAGCATAGCGTGTTAGCGTATTAGCATATTAGCATATTACCATAGCATATTAGCATAGCATATTAGCATATTAGCATATTAGCATATTAGCATAGCATATTAGCATATTAGCATATTAGCATATTAGCATAGCATATTAGCATATTAGCATATTAGCATAGCATATTAGCATATTAGTATATTAGTATAGCATATTAGCATATTAGCATATTAGCATATTAGCATAGCATATTAGCATAGCATATTAGCATATTAGCATATTAGCATATTAGCATATTAGCATAGCGTGTTAGCGTATTAGCATATTAGCATATTAGCATAGCATATTAGCATATTAGCACATTAGCATATTAGCATAGCATATTAGCATATTAGCATATTAGCATAGTATATTAGCATATTAGCATATTAGCATAGCATATTAGCATAGCGTGTTAGCGTATTAGCATATTAGCATATTAGCATAGCATATTAGCATATTAGCATATTAGCATATTAGCATAGCGTGTTAGCATATTAGCGTATTAGCATATTAGCATATTAGCATATTAGCATATTAGCATATTAGCATAGCATGTTAGCATATTAGCATATTAGTATATTAGCATATTAGCATAGCATATTAGCATATTAGCATATTAGCATATTAGCATAGCATATTAGCATATTAGCATATTAGCATATTAGCATAGCGTATTAGCGTATTAGCATATTAGCATATTAGCATAGTATATTAGCATATTAGCATATTAGCATATTAGCATATTAGCATAGCGTGTTAGCATATTAGCGTATTAGCGTATTAGCATATTAGCATATTAGTATATTAGCATATTAGCATAGCATATTAGCATATTAGCATATTAGCATAGCATATTAGCATATTAACATATTAGCATAGCGTGTTAGTGTATTAGCATATTAGCATATTAGCATAGCATATTAGCATATTAACATATTAGCATATTAGCATATTAGCATAGTATATTAGCATAGTATATTAGCATATTAGCATATTAGCATATTAGCATATTAGCATAGCATATTAGCATATTAGCATATTAGCATATTAGCATAGCGTGTTAGCATATTAGCGTATTAGCGTATTAGCATTTTAGCATATTAGCATATTAGCATATCGTGTTAGCATAGTGTATTAGCATAGCATATTAGCATATTAGTATATTAGCATATTAGCATAGCATATTAACATATTAACATATTAGCATATTAGCATAGCATATTAGCATATTAACATATTAGCATATTAGCATAGCATATTAGCATAGCGTGTTAGCATATTAGCATATTAGCATATTAGCATATTAGCATATTAGCATAGCATATTAGCATATTAGCATATTAGCATATTAGCATATTAGCATAGCATATTAGCATATTAGCATATTAGCATATTAGCATATTAGCATAGCATATTAGCATATTAGCATATTAGCATATTAGCATAGCGTGTTAGCGTATTAGCATATTAGCATATTAGCATAGCATATTAGCAAATTAGCATATTAGCATATTAGCATAGCATATTAACATATTAGCATATTAGCATATTAGCATATTAGCATAGCATATTAGCATAGTGTGTTAGCGTATTAGCATATTAGCATATTAGCATAGCATATTAGCATATTAGCATATTAGCATATTAGCATAGCGTGTTAGCATATTAGCATATTAGCATATTAGCATATTAGCATAGCGTGTTAGCATATTAGCATATTAGCATATTAGCATAGCATATTAGCATATTAGCATATTAGCATATTAGCATATTAGCATAGCATATTAGCATATTAGCATATTAGCATAGCATATTAGCATATTAGCATATTAGCATATTAGCATAGTATATTAGCATATTAGCATATTAGCATATTAGCATATTAGCATATTAGCATAGCATATTAGCATATTAGCATAGCATATTAGCATATTAGCATATTAGCATATTAGCATAGTATATTAGCATATTAGCATATTAGCATATTAGCATATTAGCATAGCGTGTTAGCGTATTAGCATATTAGCATATTAGCATAGCATATTAGCATATTAGCATATTAACATAGCATATTAGCATATTAACATATTAGCATATTAGCATATTAGCATAGTATAAGGTGTTAGCATATTAGCATATTAGCATATTAGCATATTAGCATAGCATATTAGCATATTAGCATAGCATATTAGCATATTAGCATATTAGCATAGCATATTAGCATATTAGCATATTAGCATAGCGTGTTAACGTATTAGCATATTAGCATATTAGCATAGCATATTAGCATATTAGCATATTAACATAGTATATTAGCATATTAGCATATTAGCATATTAGCATATTAGCATATTAACATAGCATATTAGCATAGCATATTAGCATAGCATATTAGCATAGCATATTAGCATATTAGTATATTAGCATATTAGCATAGCGTGTTAGCGTATTAGCATATTAGCATATTAGCATATTAGCATAGCATATTAGCATATTAGCATATTAGCATATTAACATATTAGCATAGCATATTAGCATATTAGCATATTAGCATATTAGCATAGCATATTAGCATATTAGCATATTAGCATATTAGCATAGCATATTAGCATATTAACATATTAACATATTAGTATATTAGCATAGCATATTAGCATATTACCATATTAGCATAGCATATTAGCATATTAGCATAGCGTGTTAGCATATTAACATATTAGCATATTAGCATATTAGCATATTAGCATAGCATATTAGCATATTAGCATATTAATATATTAGTATATTAGCATAGCATATTAGCATATTACCATATTAGCATAGCATATTAGCATATTAGCATAGCGTGTTAGCATATTAACATATTAGCATATTAGCATATTAGCATAGCATATTAGCATATTAGCATATTAGCATAGCATATTAGCATATTAGCATATTAGCATATTAGCATATTAGCATAGTATATTAGCATATTAACATATTAGCATATTAGCATATTAGCATAGCATATTAGCATAGCATATTAGCATAGCATATTAGCATAGCGTGTTAGCGTATTAGCATATTAGCATATTAATATAGCATATTAGCATAGCATATTAGCATATTAGTATATTAGCATAGCATATTAGCATATTAGCATATTAGCATATTAGCATATTAGCATAGCATATTAGCATATTAGTATATTAGCATAGCATATTAGCATATTAGCATATTAATATAGCATATTAGCATATTAGCATATTAGTATATTAGCATAGCATATTAGCATAGCATATTAGCATATTAGCATATTAGCATATTAGCATATTAGCATATTAGCATAGCGTGTTAGCGTATTAGCATATTAGCATATTAGCATAGCATATTAGCATATTAGCATATTAGCATATTAGCATATTAGCATATTAGCATAGCATATTAGCATATTAGCATATTAGCATATTAGCATAGTATATTAGCATATTAGCATATTAGCATAGCATATTAGCATAGCGTGTTAGCGTATTAGCATATTAGCATATTAGCATAGCATATTAGCATATTAGCATATTAGCATATTAGCATAGCGTGTTAGCATATTAGCGTATTAGCATTTAGCATATTAGCATATTAGCATATTAGCATAGCGTGTTAGCATATTAGCATATTAGCATAGCATATTAGCATATTAGCATATTAACATAGCATATTAGCATATTAGCATATTAACATATTAGTATATTAGCATAGCATATTAACATATTACCATATTAGCATAGCATATTAGCATATTAGCATAGCGTGTTAGCATATTAACATATTAGCATATTAGCATAGCATATTAGCATATTAGCATATTAGCATAGTATATTAGCATATTAGCATATTAGCATATTAGCATAGTATATTAGCATATTAGCATATTAGCATAGCATATTAGCATAGCATATTAGCATAGCGTGTTAGCGTATTAGCATATTAGCATATTACCATAGCATATTAGCATAGTATATTAGCATATTAGCATATTACCATAGCATATTAGCATATTAGCATATTTGCATATTTGCATATTAGCATAGCATATTAGCATATTAGCATATTAGCATATTAGCATATTAGCATAGCATATTAGCATATTAGCATATTAGCATAGCGTGTTAGCGTATTAGCATATTAGCATATTAGCGTAGCATATTAGCATATTAGCATATTAGTATATTAGCATAGCATGTTAGCATATTAACGTATTAGCATATTAGCATATTAGCATAGCATATTAGCATATTAACATATTAGCATATTAGCATATTAACATATTAGCATATTAGCATAGCATATTAGTATATTAGCATAGCATATTAGTATATTAGCATATTAGCATATTAGCATAGCGTGTTAGCGTATTAGCGTATTAGCATATTAGCATAGCATATTAGCATATTAGCATATTAGCATAGCATATTAGCATATTAGCATATTAGCATATTAGCATATTAGCATATTAGCATAGCGTGTTAGCATATTAGCGTATTAACATATTAGCATATTAGCATATTAGCATATTAGCATATTAACATATTAGCATAGTATATTAGCATATTAGCATATTAGCATATTAGCATATTAGCATATTAGCATAGCATATTAGCATATTAGCATAGCGTGTTAGCGTATTAGCATATTAGCATATTAGCATATTAGCATATTAGTATATTATCATATTAGCATATTAGCATATTAGCATATTAGCATATTAGCATATTAGCATAGCATATTAGCATATTAGCATATTAGCATATTAGCATATTAACATAGCATATTAGCATATTAGCATATTAGCATATTAGCATAGCGTGTTAGCATATTAGCATATTAGCATATTAGCATAGCATATTAGCATATTAGCATATTAGCATATTAGCAAATTAGCATAGCATATTAGCATATTAGCATATTAGCATATTAGCATAGCGTGTTAGCATATTAGCGTATTAGCATATTAGCATATTAGCATAGCATATTAGCAAATTAGCATATTAGCATATTAGCATAGCGTGTTAGCGTATTAGCATATTAGCATATTAGCATAGCATATTAGCAAATTAGCATATTAGCATATTAGCATAGCATATTAACATATTAGCATATTAGCATATTAGCATATTAGCATATTAGCATAGCGTGTTAGCATATTAGCATATTAGCATATTAGCATAGCATATTAGCATATTAGCATATTAGCATATTAGCATATTAGCATAGCATATTAGCATATTAGCATATTAGCATAGCATATTAGCATATTAGCATATTAGCATATTAGCATAGTATATTAGCATATTAGCATATTAGCATATTAGCATAGCGTGTTAGCGTATTAGCATATTAGCATATTAGCATAGCATATTAGCATATTAGCATATTAGCATATTAGCATATTAACATAACATATTAGCATATTAGCATATTAGCATATTAGCATATTAGCATAGTATAAGGTGTTAGCATATTAGCATATTAGCATATTAGCATATTAGCATAGCATATTAGCATATTAGCATATTAGCATATTAGCATATTAGCATAGCATATTAGCATAACATATTAGCATATTAGCATATTAGCATATTAGCATAGCGTGTTAACGTATTAGCATATTAGCATATTAGCATAGCATATTAGCATATTAACATAGCATATTAGCATATTAGCATATTAGCATATTAGCATATTAGCATATTAACATAGCATATTAGCATAGCATATTAGCATAGCATATTAGCATAGCATATTAGCATATTAGTATATTAGCATATTAGCATAGCGTGTTAGCGTATTAGCATATTAGCATATTAGCATATTAACATATTAGCATAGCATATTAGCATATTAGCATATTAGCATATTAACATATTAGCATAGCATATTAGCATATTAGCATATTAGCATATTAGCATAGCATATTAGCATATTAGCATATTAGCATATTAGCATATTAGCATATTAGCATATTAGCATATTAGCATATTAACATATTAGTATATTAGCATAGCATATTAGCATATTACCATATTAGCATAGCATATTAGCATATTAGCATAGCGTGTTAGCATATTAACATATTAGCATATTAGCATATTAGCATAGCATATTAGCATATTAGCATATTAGCATAGCATATTAGCATATTAGCATATTAGCATATTAGCATATTAGCATAGTATATTAGCATATTAGCATATTAGCATATTAGCATATTAGCATAGCATATTAGTATAGCATATTAGCATAGCATATTAGCATAGCGTGTTAGCGTATTAGCATATTAGCATATTAATATAGCATATTAGCATAGCATATTAGCATATTAGCATATTAGCATATTAGCATAGCATATTAGCATATTAGCATATTAGCATAGCATATTAGCATATTAGCATATTAGTATAGCATATTAGCATATTAGAATATTAGCATATTAGCATAGCATATTAGCATAGCATATTAGCATATTAGCATAAGAGCATATTAGCATATTAGCATATTAGCATAGCGTGTTAGTGTATTAGCATATTAGCATATTAGCATAGCATATTAGCATATTAGCATATTAGCATATTAGCATATTAGCATAGTATATTAGCATATTAGCATATTAGCATAGCATATTAGCATAGCGTGTTAGCGTATTAGCATATTAGCATATTAGCATAGCATATTAGCATATTAGCATATTAGCATATTAGCATAGCGTGTTAGCATATTAGCGTATTAGCATATTAGCATATTAGCATATTAGCATATTAGCATAGCGTGTTAGCATATTAGCATATTAGCATATTAGCATATTAGCATATTAGCATAGCATATTAACATATTAGCATATTAGCATATTAGCATATTAGCATAGCATATTAGCATATTAGCATATTAGCATATTAGCATAGCGTATTAGCGTATTAGCATATTAGCATATTAGCATAGTATATTAGCATATTAGCATATTAGCATATTAGCATATTAGCATATTAGCATAGCATATTAGTATAGCATATTAGCATAGCATATTAGCATAGCGTGTTAGCGTATTAGCATATTAGCATATTAATATAGCATATTAGCATAGCATATTAGCATATTAGCATATTAGCATATTAGCATAGCATATTAGCATATTAGCATATTAGCATAGCATATTAGCATATTAGCATATTAGTATAGCATATTAGCATATTAGAATATTAGCATATTAGCATAGCATATTAGCATAGCATATTAGCATATTAGCATATTAGCATATTAGCATATTAGCATATTAGCATAGCGTGTTAGTGTATTAGCATATTAGCATATTAGCATAGCATATTAGCATATTAGCATATTAGCATATTAGCATATTAGCATAGTATATTAGCATATTAGCATATTAGCATAGCATATTAGCATAGCGTGTTAGCGTATTAGCATATTAGCATATTAGCATAGCATATTAGCATATTAGCATATTAGCATATTAGCATAGCGTGTTAGCATATTAGCGTATTAGCATATTAGCATATTAGCATATTAGCATATTAGCATAGCGTGTTAGCATATTAGCATATTAGCATATTAGCATATTAGCATATTAGCATAGCATATTAACATATTAGCATATTAGCATATTAGCATATTAGCATAGCATATTAGCATATTAGCATATTAGCATATTAGCATAGCGTATTAGCGTATTAGCATATTAGCATATTAGCATAGTATATTAGCATATTAGCATATTAGCATATTAGCATATTAGTATATTAGCATAGCGTGTTAGCATATTAGCGTATTAGCGTATTAGCATATTAGCATATTAGCATATTAGCATATTAGCATAGCATATTAGCATATTAGCATATTAGCATATTAGCATAGCATATTAGCATATTAACATATTAGCATAGCGTGTTAGTGTATTAGCATATTAGCATATTAGTATAGCATATTAGCATATTAACATATTAGCATATTAGCATATTAGCATAGTATATTAGCATAGTATATTAGCATATTAGCATATTAGCATATTAGCATATTAGCATATTAGCATATTAGCATAGCATATTAGCATATTAGCATATTAGCATATTAGCATAGCGTGTTAGCATATTAGCGTATTAGCGTATTAGCATTTTAGCATATTAGCATATTAGCATATCGTGTTAGCATAGCGTATTAGCATAGCATATTAGCATATTAGTATATTAGCATATTAGCATAGCATATTAGCATATTAACATATTAGCATATTAGCATAGCATATTAGCATATTAGCATATTAGCATAGCATATTAGCATATTAGCATATTAGCATATTAGCATATTAGCATATTAGCATAGCATGTTAGCATATTAGCGTATTAGCATATTAGCATATTAGCATAGCATATTAGCATATTAACATTAGCATATTAGCATATTAGCATATTAGCATATTAGCATATTAGCATATTAGCATAGCATAGCATATTAGCATATTAGCATATTAGCATAGCGTGTTAGCGTATTAGCATATTAGCATATTAGCATAGCATATTAGCATATTAGCATATTAGCATATTAGCATAGCGTGTTAGCATATTAGCGTATTAGCATATTAGCATATTAGCATATTAGCATATTAGCATATTAGCATATTAGCATAGCATATTAGCATATTAGCAAATTAGCATATTAGTATATTAGCATATTAGCATAGCATATTAGCATATTAGCATAGCGTGTTAGCGTATTAGCATATTAGCATATTAGCATATTAGCATATTAGCATATTAGCATAGCATATTAGCATATTAGCATATTAGCATATTAGCATAGCATATTAGCATATTAGCATATTAGCATATTAGTATATTAGCATATTAACATAGCATATAAGCATATTAGCATATTAGCATATTAGCATAGCATATTAGCAAATTAGCATATTAGCATATTAGCATAGCATATTAGCATATTAGCATATTAGCATAGCATATTAGCATATTAGCATATTAGCATATTAGCATAGCATATTAGCATATTAGCATATTAGCATATTAGCATATTAGCATATTAACATAGCATATTAGCATATTAGGATATTAGCATATTAGCATAGCATATTAGCATATTAGCATATTAGCATATTAGCATATTAACATATTAGCATATTAGCATATTAGCATAACGTGTTAGCGTATTAGCATAGCATATTAGCATAGCATATTAACATATTAGCATATTAGCATATTAGCATAGCGTGTTAGCGTATTAGCATATTAGCATATTAGCATAGCATATTAGCATATTAACATATTAGCATATTAGCATAGCATATTAGCATATTAGCATATTAGCATATTAGCATAGTATATTAGCATGTTAGCATATTAGCATAGCATATTAGCATAGCGTGTTAGCGTATTAGCATATTAGCATATTAGCATAGCATATTAGCATATTAGCATATTAGCATAGCGTGTTAGCGAATTAGCATATTAGGAAATTAGCATAGCATATTAGCATATTAGCATAGCATATTAGCATATTAGTATATTAGCATAGCATATTAGCATATTAGCATATTAGCATAGCATATTAGCATATTAGCATATTAGCATAGCGTGTTAGCATATTAGCATATTAGCATATTAGCATAGCATATTAGCATATTACCATATTTAGCATATTAACATAGCATATTAGCATATTAGCATATTAGCATAGCGTGTTAGCGTATTAGCATATTAGGATATTAGCATAGCATATTAGCATATTAACATATTAGCATATTAGCATAGCATATTAGCATATTAGTATATTAGCATAGCATATTAGCATATTAGCATATTAGCATAGCATATTAGCATATTAGCATATTAGCATAGCGTGTTAGCATATTAGCATATTAGCATATTAGCATAGCATATTAGCATATTAGCATAGCGTGTTAGCGTATTAGCATATTAGCATATTAGCATATTAGCATAGCATATTAGCATATTAGCATATTAGCATATTAGCATATTAGCATAGCGTGTTAGCGTATTAGCATATTAGCATATTAGCATAGCATATTAGCATATTAGTATATTAGCATATTAGCATAGCATATTAGCATATTAACATATTAGCATATTAGCATATTAGCATAGCATGTTAGCATATTAGCATATTAGCATATTAGCATATTAGAGAATTAACATATTAGCATATTAGCATATTAGCATATTAACATATTAGCATAGCATATTAGCATATTAACATATTAGCATATTAGCATAGCATATTAGCATATTAACATATTAGCATATTAGCATAGCATATTAGCATATTAGCATATTAACATATTAGCATATTAGCATAGCATATTAGCATATTAGCATATTAGCATATTAGTATAGCGTGTTAGCATATTAACATATTAGCACATTAGCATATTAGCAAATTAGCATAGCATATTAGCATATTAGCATATTAGCATATTAGCATATTAGCATATTAGCATATTAGCATAGCGTGTTAGCATATTAGCGTATTAGCATATTAGCATATTAGCATAGCGTGTTAGCATATTAACATATTAGCACATTAGCATATTAGCAAATTAGCATAGCATATTAGCATATTAGCATATTAGCATATTAGCATATTAGCATAGCGTGTTAGCATATTAGCGTATTAGCATATTAGCATATTAGCATAGCATATTAGCATATTAGCATATTAGCATATTAGCATAGCGTGTTAGCATATTAGCGCATTAGCATATTAACATATTAGCAAATTAGCATAGCATATTAGCATATTAGCATATTAGCATATTAGCTAATTAACATATTAGCATATTAGCATATTAGCATATTAGCATAGCGTGTTAGCATATTAGCATATTAGCATATTAGCATATTAGCATATCGTGTTAGCATATTAGCATATTAGCATATTAGCATAGCATATTAGCATATTAGCATAGCATATTAGCATATTAGCATATTAGCATAACGTGTTAGCATATTAGCGTATTAGCATAGCATATTAGCATATTAGCATATTAGCATATTAGCATATTAGCATAGCATATTAGCATATTAGCATATTAGCATATTAGCATAGTATATTAGCATATTAGCATATTAGCATATTAGCATATTAGCATATTAGCATATTAGCATAGCATATTAGCATATTAGCATATTTGCATAGCGTGTTAGCGTATTAGCATATTAGCATATTAGCATAGCATATTAGCATATTAGCATATTAGCATAGCATGTTAGCATATTAGCGTATTAGCATATTAGCATAGCATATTAGCATATTAGCATATTAGCATATTAGCATAGCATATTAGCATATTAGCATATTAGCATATTAGCATAGCGTGTTAGCGTATTAGCATATTAGCATATTAGCATAGCATATTAGCATATTAGCATATTAGCATATTAGCATAGCGTGTTAGCATATTAACGTATTAGCATATTAGCATATTAGCATATTAGCATATTAGCATATTAGCATATTAGCATAGCATATTAGCATATTAGCATATTAGCATATTAATATATTAGCATATTAGCATAGCATATTAGCATATTAGCATATTAGCATATTAGCATAGCATATTAGCATATTAGCATATTAGCATATTAGCATAGCATATTAGCATATTAGCATATTAGCATATTAGCATATTAGCATAGCATATTAGCATATTAGCAAATTAGCATATTAGCATATTAGCATGTTAGCATATTAGCATGTTAGCATATTAGCATAGCATTTAAGCATATTAGCATATTAGCATAGCATATTAGCATAGCGTGTTAGCATAGCATATTAGCATATTAGCATAGCATATTAGCATATTAGCATATTAGCATATTAGCATAGCATATTAGCATATTAGCATATTAGCATAGCATATTAGCATATTAGCATATTAGCATATTAGCAGCGTGTTAGCGTATTAGCATATTAGCATATTAGCATAGCATATTAGCATATTAGCATATTAGCATATTAGCATATTAACATAGCATATTAGCATATTAGCATATTAGCATATTAGCATAGTATAACGTGTTAGCGTATTAGCATATTAGCATATTAGTATAGCATATTAGCATATTAGCATATTAGCATATTAGCATAGCATATTAGCATAACATATTAGCATATTAGCATATTAGCATAACATAGCATATTAGCATATTTGCATATTAGCATAGCGTGTTAACGTATTAGCATATTAGCATATTAGCATAGCAAATTAGCATATTAGCATATTATATTAGAATAGCATATTAGCAAATTAGCATATTAGCATATTAGCATAGTATATTAGCATATTAGCATATTAGCATAGCATATTAGCATAGCATATTAGCATAGCGTGTTAGCGTATTAGCATATTAGCATATTACCATAGCATATTAGCATAGTATATTAGCATATTAGCATATTAGCATATTAGCATAGCATATTAGCATATTAGCATATTAGCATATTAGCATAGCATATTAGCATATTAGCATATTAGCATAGCATATTAGCATATTAACATATTAGCATAGCATATTAGCATATTAGCATATTAGTATATTAGCATAGCATATTAGCATAGCATATTAGCATATTAGCATATTAGCATATTAGCATAGCGTGTTAGCATATTAGCATATTAGCATAGCATATTAGCATATTAGCATATTAGCATATTAGCATATTAGCATATTAGCATAGCATATTAGCATATTAGCATATTAGCATAGCATATTAGCATATTAGCATATTAGCATATTAGCATAGCATATTAGCATATTAGCATATTAGCATATTAGCATATTAGCATAGCATATTAGCATATTAGCAAATTAGCATATTAGCATATTAGCATGTTAGCATATTAGCATGTTAGCATATTAGCATAGCATTTAAGTATATTAGCATATTAGCATAGCATATTAGCATAGCGTGTTAGCATATTAGCATATTAGCATATTAGCATAGCATATTAGCATATTAGCATATTAGCATATTAGCATATTAGCATAGCATATTAGCATATTAGCATATTAGCATAGCATATTAGCATATTAGCATATTAGCATATTAGCAGCGTGTTAGCGTATTAGCATATTAGCATATTAGCATATTAGCATAGCATATTAGCATATTAGCATATTAGCATATTAACATAGCATATTAGCATATTAGCATATTAGCATATTAGCATAGTATAACGTGTTAGCGTATTAGTATATTAGTATAGCATATTAGCATATTAGCATATTAGCATATTAGCATAGCATATTAGCGTAACATATTAGCATATTAGCATATTAGCATATTAGCATAGCGTGTTAACGTATTAGCATATTAGCATATTAGCATAGCATATTAGCATATTAGCATATTAGCATATTAGCATAGTATATTAGCATATTAGCATATTAGCATATTAGCATATTAACATATTAGCATATTAGCATAGCATATTAGCATAGCATATTAGCATAGCATATTAGCATATTAGTATATTAGCATATTAGCATAGCGTGTTAGCGTATTAGCATATTAGCATATTAGCATAGCATATTAGCATATTAGCATATTAGCATATTAGCATATTAACATATTAGCATAGCATATTAGCATATTAGCATATTAGCATATTAGCATAGCATATTAGCATATTAGCATATTAGCATATTAGCATAGCATATTAGCATATTAGCATATTAACATATTAGTATATTAGCATAGCATATTAACATATTACCATATTAGCATAGCATATTAGCATATTAGCATAGCGTGTTAGCATATTAACATATTAGCATATTAGCATAGCATATTAGCATATTAGCATATTAGCATAGCATATTAGCATATTAGCATATTAGCATATTAGCATAGTATATTAGCATATTAGCATATTAGCATAGCATATTAGCATAGCATATTAGCATAGCGTGTTAGCGTATTAGCATATTAGCATATTAGCATAGCATATTAGCATAGCATATTAGCATATTAGCATATTAGCATATTAGCATATTAGCATATTTGCATATTTGCATATTAGCATAGCATATTAGCATATTAGCATATTAGCATATTAGCATATTAGCATAGCATATTAGCATATTAGCATATTAGCATAGCATGTTAGCATATTAACGTATTAGCATATTAGCATATTAGCATATTAGCATAGCATATTAGCATATTAACATATTAGCATATTAACATATTAACATATTAGCATATTAGCATAGCATATTAGTATATTAGCATATTAGCATATTAGCATAGCGTGTTAGCGTATTAGCATATTAGCATATTAGCATATTAGCATATTAGCATATTAGCATAGCATATTAGCATATTAGCATATTAGCATATTAGCATAGCGTGTTAGCATATTAGCGTATTAGCATATTAGCGTATTAGCATATTAGCATATTAGCATATTAGCATATTAGCATATTAGCATATTAACATATTAGCATAGTATATTAGCATATTAGCATATTAGCATATTAGCATATTAGCATAGCATATTAGCATATTAGCATAGCGTGTTAGCGTATTAGCATATTAGCATATTAGCATATTAGCATATTAGCATATTATCATATTAGCATATTAGCATATTAGCATATTAGCATATTAGCATAGCATATTAGCATATTAGCATATTAGCATATTAGCATATTAACATAGCATATTAGCATATTAGCATATTAGCATATTAGCATAGCGTGTTAGCATATTAGCATATTAGCATATTAGCATAGCATATTAGCATATTAGCATATTAGCATATTAGCATATTAGCATATTAGCAAATTAGCATAGCATATTAGCATATTAGCATATTAGCATATTAGCATAGCGTGTTAGCATATTAGCGTATTAACATATTAGCATATTAGCATAGCATATTAGCATATTAGCATATTAGCATATTAGCATAGCGTGTTAGCGTATTAGCATATTAGCATATTAGCATAGCATATTAGCAAATTAGCATATTAGCATATTAGCATAGCATATTAACATATTAGCATATTAGCATATTAGCATATTAGCATAGCATATTAGCATAGCGTGTTAGCGTATTAGCATATTAGCATATTAGCATAGCATATTAGCATATTAGCATATTAGCATATTAGCATAGCGTGTTAGCATATTAGCATATTAGCATATTAGCATAGCATATTAGCATATTAGCATATTAGCATATTAGCATAGCATATTAGCATATTAGCATATTAGCATAGCATATTAGCATATTAGCATATTAGCATAGTATATTAGCATATTAGCATATTAGCATATTAGCATAGCGTGTTAGCGTATTAGCATATTAGCATAGCATATTAGCATATTAGCATATTAGCATATTAACATAGCATATTAGCATATTAGCATATTAGCATATTAGCATATTAGCATAGTATAAGGTGTTAGCATATTAGCATATTAGCATATTAGCATATTAGCATAGCATATTAGCATATTAGCATATTAGCATATTAGCATATTAGCATAGCATATTAGCATAACATATTAGCATATTAGCATATTAGCATATTAGCATAGCGTGTTAACGTATTAGCATATTAGCATATTAGCATAGCATATTAGCATATTAGCATAGCATATTAGCATATTAGCATATTAGCATAGTATATTAGCATATTAGCATATTAACATATTAGCATATTAGCATATTAACATAGCATATTAGCATAGCATATTAGCATAGCATATTCGCATAGCATATTAGCATATTAGTATATTAGCATATTAGCATAGCGTGTTAGCGTATTAGCATATTAGCATATTAGCATATTAGCATAGCATATTAGCATATTAGCATATTAGCATATTAACATATTAGCATAGCATATTAGCATATTAGCATATTAGCATATTAGCATAGCATATTAGCATATTAACATATTAGCATATTAGCATAGCATATTAGCATATTAGCATATTAACATATTAGTATATTAGCATAGCATATTAGCATATTACCATATTAGCATAGCATATTACCATATTAGCATAGCATATTAGCATATTAGCATAGCGTGTTAGCATATTAACATATTAGCATATTAGCATATTAGCATAGCATATTAGCATATTAGCATATTAGCATAGCATATTAGCATATTAGCATAGTATATTAGCATATTAGCATATTAGCATATTAGCATATTAGCATAGCATATTAGCATAGCATATTAGCATAGCATATTAGCATAGCGTGTTAGCGTATTAGCATATTAGCATATTACCATAGCATATTAGCATAGCATATTAGCATATTAGCATATTAGCATATTAGCATAGCATATTAGCATATTAGCATATTAGCATATTAGCATAGCATATTAGCATATTAGCATATTAGCATAGCATATTAACATATTAGTATATTAGTATAGCATATTAGCATATTAGCATATTAGCATATTAGCATAGCATATTAGCATAGCATATTAGCATATTAGCATATTAGCATATTAGCATATTAGCATAGCGTGTTAGCGTATTAGCATATTAGCATATTAGCATAGCATATTAGCATATTAGCACATTAGCATATTAGCATAGCATATTAGCATATTAGCATATTAGCATAGTATATTAGCATATTAGCATATTAGCATAGCATATTAGCATAGCGTGTTAGCGTATTAGCATATTAGCATATTAGCATAGCATATTAGCATATTAGCATATTAGCATATTAGCATAGCGTGTTAGCATATTAGCGTATTAGCATATTAGCATATTAGCATATTAGCATATTAGCATATTAGCATAGCATGTTAGCATATTAGCATATTAGTATATTAGCATATTAGCATATTAGCATAGCATATTAGCATATTAGCATATTAGCATATTAGCATAGCATATTAGCATATTAGCATATTAGCATATTAGCATAGCGTATTAGCGTATTAGCATATTAGCATATTAGCATAGTATATTAGCATATTAGCATATTAGCATATTAGCATAGCGTGTTAGCATATTAGCGTATTAGCGTATTAGCATATTAGCATATTAGTATATTAGCATATTAGCATAGCATATTAGCATATTAGCATATTAGCATATTAGCATAGCATATTAGCATATTAACATATTAGCATAGCGTGTTAGTGTATTAGCATATTAGCATATTAGCATAGCATATTAGCATATTAACATATTAGCATATTAGCATATTAGCATAGTATATTAGCATAGTATATTAGCATATTAGCATATTAGCATATTAGCATATTAGCATAGCATATTAGCATATTAGCATATTAGCATATTAGCATAGCGTGTTAGCATATTAGCGTATTAGCGTATTAGCATTTTAGCATATTAGCATATTAGCATATCGTGTTAGCATAGTGTATTAGCATAGCATATTAGCATATTAGTATATTAGCATATTAGCATAGCATATTAACATATTAACATATTAGCATATTAGCATAGCATATTAGCATATTAACATATTAGCATATTAGCATAGCATATTAGCATAGCGTGTTAGCATATTAGCATATTAGCATATTAGCATAGCATATTAGCATATTAGCATATTAGCATATTAGCATATTAGCATAGCATATTAGCATATTAGCATATTAGCATAGCATATTAGCATATTAGCATATTAGCATATTAGCAGCGTGTTAGCGTATTAGCATATTAGCATATTAGCATAGCATATTAGCATATTAGCATATTAGCATATTAACATAGCATATTAGCATATTAGCATATTAGCATATTAGCATAGTATAACGTGTTAGCGTATTAGTATATTAGTATAGCATATTAGCATATTAGCATATTAGCATATTAGCATAGCATATTAGCGTAACATATTAGCATATTAGCATATTAGCATATTAGCATAGCGTGTTAACGTATTAGCATATTAGCATATTAGCATAGCATATTAGCATATTAGCATATTAGCATATTAGCAAGTAGTATATTAGCATATTAGCATATTAGCATATTAGCATATTAGCATATTAACATATTAGCATATTAGCATAGCATATTAGCATAGCATATTAGCATAGCATATTAGCATATTAGTATATTAGCATATTAGCATAGCGTGTTAGCGTATTAGCATATTAGCATATTAGCATAGCATATTAGCATATTAGCATATTAGCATATTAGCATATTAACATATTAGCATAGCATATTAGCATAATAGCATATTAGCATATTAGCATAGCATATTAGCATATTAGCATATTAGCATATTAGCATAGCATATTAGCATATTAGCATATTAACATATTAGTATATTAGCATAGCATATTAACATATTACCATATTAGCATAGCATATTAGCATATTAGCATAGCGTGTTAGCATATTAACATATTAGCATATTAGCATAGCATATTAGCATATTAGCATATTAGCATAGCATATTAGCATATTAGCATATTAGCATATTAGCATAGTATATTAGCATATTAGCATATTAGCATAGCATATTAGCATAGCATATTAGCATAGCGTGTTAGCGTATTAGCATATTAGCATATTAGCATAGCATATTAGCATAGCATATTAGCATATTAGCATATTAGCATATTAGCATATTAGCATATTAGCATATTAGCATATTAGCATATTTGCATATTTGCATATTAGCATAGCATATTAGCATATTAGCATATTAGCATATTAGCATATTAGCATAGCATATTAGCATATTAGTATATTAGCATATTAGCATAGCGTGTTAGCGTATTAGCATATTAGCATATTAGCATATTAGCATAGCATATTAGCATATTAGCATATTAGCATATTAACATATTAGCATAGCATATTAGCATATTAGCATATTAGCATATTAGCATAGCATATTAGCATATTAACATATTAGCATATTAGCATAGCATATTAGCATATTAGCATATTAACATATTAGTATATTAGCATAGCATATTAGCATATTACCATATTAGCATAGCATATTACCATATTAGCATAGCATATTAGCATATTAGCATAGCGTGTTAGCATATTAACATATTAGCATATTAGCATATTAGCATAGCATATTAGCATATTAGCATATTAGCATAGCATATTAGCATATTAGCATAGTATATTAGCATATTAGCATATTAGCATATTAGCATATTAGCATAGCATATTAGCATAGCATATTAGCATAGCATATTAGCATAGCGTGTTAGCGTATTAGCATATTAGCATATTACCATAGCATATTAGCATAGCATATTAGCATATTAGCATATTAGCATATTAGCATAGCATATTAGCATATTAGCATATTAGCATATTAGCATAGCATATTAGCATATTAGCATATTAGCATAGCATATTAACATATTAGTATATTAGTATAGCATATTAGCATATTAGCATATTAGCATATTAGCATAGCATATTAGCATAGCATATTAGCATATTAGCATATTAGCATATTAGCATATTAGCATAGCGTGTTAGCGTATTAGCATATTAGCATATTAGCATAGCATATTAGCATATTAGCACATTAGCATATTAGCATAGCATATTAGCATATTAGCATATTAGCATAGTATATTAGCATATTAGCATATTAGCATAGCATATTAGCATAGCGTGTTAGCGTATTAGCATATTAGCATATTAGCATAGCATATTAGCATATTAGCATATTAGCATATTAGCATAGCGTGTTAGCATAGCGTATTAGCATATTAGCATATTAGCATATTAGCATATTAGCATATTAGCATAGCATGTTAGCATATTAGCATATTAGTATATTAGCATATTAGCATAGCATATTAGCATATTAGCATATTAGCATATTAGCATAGCATATTAGCATATTAGCATAGCATATTAGCATAGCGTATTAGCGTATTAGCATATTAGCATATTAGCATAGTATATTAGCATATTAGCATATTAGCATATTAGCATATTAGCATAGCGTGTTAGCATATTAGCGTATTAGCGTATTAGCATATTAGCATATTAGTATATTAGCATATTAGCATAGCATATTAGCATATTAGCATATTAGCATATTAGCATAGCATATTAGCATATTAACATATTAGCATAGCGTGTTAGTGTATTAGCATATTAGCATATTAGCATAGCATATTAGCATATTAACATATTAGCATATTAGCATATTAGCATAGTATATTAGCATAGTATATTAGCATATTAGCATATTAGCATATTAGCATATTAGCATAGCATATTAGCATATTAGCATATTAGCATATTAGCATATTAGCATAGCGTGTTAGCATATTAGCGTATTAGCGTATTAGCATTTTAGCATATTAGCATATTAGCATATCGTGTTAGCATAGTGTATTAGCATAGCATATTAGCATATTAGTATATTAGCATATTAGCATAGCATATTAACATATTAACATATTAGCATATTAGCATAGCATATTAGCATATTAACATATTAGCATATTAGCATAGCATATTAGCATAGCGTGTTAGCATATTAGCATATTAGCATATTAGCATAGCATATTAGCATATTAGCATATTAGCATATTAGCATATTAGCATAGCATATTAGCATATTAGCATATTAGCATAGCATATTAGCATATTAGTATATTAGCATATTAGCAGCGTGTTAGCGTATTAGCATATTAGCATATTAGCATAGCATATTAGCATATTAGCATATTAGCATATTAACATAGCATATTAGCATATTAGCATATTAGCATATTAGCATAGTATAACGTGTTAGCGTATTAGTATATTAGTATAGCATATTAGCATATTAGCATATTAGCATATTAGCATAGCATATTAGCGTAACATAGCATATTAGCATATTAGCATATTAGCATAGCGTGTTAACGTATTAGCATATTAGCATATTAGCATAGCATATTAGCATATTAGCATATTAGCATATTAGCATATTAGCATAGTATATTAGCATATTAGCATATTAGCATATTAGCATATTAACATATTAGCATATTAGCATAGCATATTAGCATAGCATATTAGCATAGCATATTAGCATATTAGTATATTAGCATATTAGTATATTAGCATATTAGCATAGCGTGTTAGCGTATTAGCATATTAGCATATTAGCATAGCATATTAGCATATTAGCATATTAGCATATTAGCATATTAACATATTAGCATAGCATATTAGCATATTAGCATATTAGCATATTAGCATAGCATATTAGCATATTAGCATATTAGCATATTAGCATAGCATATTAGCATATTAGCATATTAACATATTAGTATATTAGCATAGCATATTAACATATTACCATATTAGCATAGCATATTAGCATATTAGCATAGCGTGTTAGCATATTAACATATTAGCATATTAGCATAGCATATTAGCATATTAGCATATTAGCATAGCATATTAGCATATTAGCATATTAGCATATTAGCATAGTATATTAGCATATTAGCATATTAGCATAGCATATTAGCATAGCATATTAGCATAGCGTGTTAGCGTATTAGCATATTAGCATATTAGCATAGCATATTAGCATAGCATATTAGCATATTAGCATATTAGCATATTAGCATATTAGCATATTAGCATATTTGCATATTTGCATATTAGCATAGCATATTAGCATATTAGCATAGCAATTAGCATATTAGCATATTAGCAATAGCATATTAGCATATTAGTATATTAGCATATTAGCATAGCGTGTTAGCGTATTAGCATATTAGCATATTAGCATATTAGCATAGCATATTAGCATATTAGCATATTAGCATATTAACATATTAGCATAGCATATTAGCATATTAGCATATTAGCATATTAATATATTAGCATATTAGCATAGCATATTAGCATATTAGCATATTAGCATATTAGCATAGCATATTAGCATATTAGCATATTAACATATTAGCATATTAGCATAGCATATTAGCATATTAGCATATTAGCATATTAGCATATTAGCATAGCATATTAGCATATTAGCAAATTAGCATATTAGCATATTAGCATGTTAGCATATTAGCATGTTAGCATATTAGCATAGCATTTAAGCATATTAGCATATTAGCATAGCATATTAGCATAGCGTGTTAGCATATTAGCATATTAGCATATTAGCATAGCATATTAGCATATTAGCATATTAGCATATTAGCATATTAGCATAGCATATTAGCATATTAGCATATTAGCATAGCATATTAGCATATTAGCATATTAGCATATTAGCAGCGTGTTAGCGTATTAGCATATTAGCATATTAGCATATTAGCATAGCATATTAGCATATTAGCATATTAACATAGCATATTAGCATATTAGCATATTAGCATATTAGCATAGTATAACGTGTTAGCGTATTAGCATATTAGCATATTAGTATAGCATATTAACATATTAGCATATTAGCATAGCATATTAGCATAACATATTAGCATATTAGCATATTAGCATATTAGCATAGCGTGTTAACGTATTAGCATATTAGCATATTAGCATAGCATATTAGCATATTAGCATATTAGAATAGCATATTAGCAAATTAGCATATTAGCATATTAGCATAGTATATTAGCATATTAGCATATTAGCATAGCATATTAGCATAGCATATTAGCATAGCGTGTTAGCGTATTAGCATATTAGCATATTACCATAGCATATTAGCATAGCATATTAGCATATTAGCATATTAGCATAGCATATTAGCATATTAGCATATTAGCATATTAGCATAGCATATTAGCATATTAGCATATTAGCATAGCATATTAGCATATTAGCATATTAGCATAGCATATTAGCATATTAGCATATTAGCATATTAGCATAGCATATTAGCATAGCATATTAGCATATTAGCATATTAGCATATTAGCATATTAGCATAGCGTGTTAGCGTATTAGCATATTAGCATATTAGCATAGCATATTAGCATATTAGCATATTAGCATAGCATATTAGCATATTAGCATATTAGCATATTAGCATAGTATATTAGCATATTAGCATATTAGCATAGCATATTAGCATAGCGTGTTAGCGTATTAGCATATTAGCATATTAGCACAGCATATTAGCATATTAGCATATTAGCATATTAGCATAGCGTGTTAGCATATTAGCGTATTAGCATATTAGCATATTAGCATATTAGCATATTAGCATATTAGCATAGCGTGTTAGCATATTAGCATATTAGCATAGCATATTAGCATATTAGCATATTAGCATATTAGCATATTAGCATAGCATATTAGCATATTAGCATATTAGCATATTAGCATATTAGCATATTAGCATAGCGTGTTAGCGTATTAGCATATTAGCATATTAGCATAGCATATTAGCATATTAGCATATTAACATATTAGCATAGCATATTAGCATATTAGCATATTAGTATATTAGCATAGCATATTAGCATATTAGCATATTAGCATAGCATATTAGCATATTAGCATATTAGTATAGCGTGTTAGCGTATTAGCATATTAGCATATTAGCATAGCATATTAGCATATTACCATATTTAGCATATTAACATAGCACATTAGCATATTAGCATATTAGCATATTAGCATAGCATATTAGCATATTAGCATAGCATATTAGCATATTAGCATATTAGCATATTAGCATATTAGCATAGCATATTAGCATATTAGCATAGCATATTAGCATATTAGCATATTAGCATAGCGTGTTAGCGTATTAACATATTAGCATAGCATATTAGCATATTAGCATATTAGCATAGCATATTAGCATATTAGCATAGCGTGTTAGCGTATTAGCATATTAGCATATTAGCATATTAGCATAGCATATTAGCATATTAGCATATTAGCATATTAGCATAGCGTGTTAGCGTATTAGCATATTAGCATAGCATATTAGCATATTAGTATATTAGCATATTAGCATAGCATATTAGCATATTAGCATATTAGCATATTAGCATATTAGCATATTAGCATATTAGCATAGCATGTTAGCATATTAGCATATTAGCATATTAGCATATTAGAGAATTAACATATTAGCATATTAACATATTAGCATATTAACATATTAACATAGCATATTAGCACATTAACATATTAGCATATTAGCATAGCATATTAGCATATTAGCATATTAGCATATTAGCATAGCATATTAGCATATTAACATATTAGCATATTAGCATAGCATATTAGCATATTAGCATATTAGCATATTAGCATAGCGTGTTAGCATATTAACATATTAGCACATTAGCATATTAGTAAATTAGCATAGCATATTAGCATATTAGCATATTAGCATATTAGCATATTAGCATATTAGCATAGCATATTAGCATATTAGCATATTAACATATTAGCATATTAGCATAGCATATTAGCATATTAGCATATTAGCATATTAGCATAGCGTGTTAGCATATTAACATATTAGCACATTAGCATAGCATATTAGCATATTAGCATATTAGCATAGCGTGTTAGCATATTAGCGTATTAGCATATTAGCATATTAGCATAGCGTGTTAGCATATTAACATATTAGCACATTAGCATATTAGCAAATTAGCATAGCATATTAGCATATTAGCATATTAGCATATTAGCATAGCGTGTTAGCATATTAGCGTATTAGCATATTAGCATATTAGCATAGCATATTAGCATATTAGCATATTTGCATATTAGCATAGCATATTAGCATATTAGCATATTAGCATAGCATATTAGCATATTAGCATATTAGCATAGCATATTAGCATATTAGCATATTAGCATATTAGCATAGCATATTAGCATATTAGCATATTAGCATAGCATATTAGCATATTAGCAGCGTGTTAGCGTATTAGCATATTAGCATATTAGCATAGCATATTAGCATATTAGCATATTAGCATATTAACATAGCATATTAGCATATTAGCATATTAGCATATTAGCATAGTATAACGTGTTAGCGTATTAGCATATTAGCATATTAGTATAGCATATTAGCATATTAGCATATTAGCATATTAGCATAGCATATTAGCATAACATATTAGCATATTAGCATAGCGTGTTAACGTATTAGCATATTAGCATATTAGCATAGCATATTAGCATATTAGCATATTATATTAGAATAGCATATTAGCAAATTAGCATATTAGCATATTAGCATAGTATATTAGCATATTAGCATATTAGCATAGCATTTTAGCATAGCATATTAGCATAGCGTGTTAGCGTATTAGCATATTAGCATATTACCATAGCATATTAGCATAGCATATTAGCATATTAGCATATTAGCATATTAGCATAGCATATTAGCATATTAGCATATTAGCATATTAGCATAGCATATTAGCATATTAGCATATTAGCATAGCATATTAGCATATTAGCATATTAGCATAGCATATTAGCATATTAGCATATTAGCATATTAGCATAGCATATTAGCATAGCATATTAGCATATTAGCATATTAGCATATTAGCATATTAGCATATTAGCATAGCGTGTTAGCGTATTAGCATATTAGCATATTAGCATAGCATATTAGCATATTAGCATATTAGCATAGCATATTAGCATATTAGCATATTAGCATATTAGCATAGTATATTAGCATATTAGCATATTAGCATAGCATATTAGCATAGCGTGTTAGCGTATTAGCATATTAGCATATTAGCATAGCATATTAGCATATTAGCATATTAGCATATTAGCATAGTATATTAGCATATTAGCATATTAGCATAGCATATTAGCATAGCGTGTTAGCGTATTAGCATATTAGCATATTAGCATAGCATATTAGCATATTAGCATATTAGCATATTAGCATAGCGTGTTAGCATAGCGTATTAGCATATTAGCATATTAGCATATTAGCATATTAGCATAGCGTGTTAGCATATTAGCATATTAGCATAGCATATTAGCATATTAGCATATTAGCATATTAGCATATTAGCATATTAGCATATTAGCATAGCATATTAGCATATTAGCATATTAGCATATTAGCATAGCGTGTTAGCGTATTAGCATATTAGCATATTAGCATAGCATATTAGCATATTAGCATATTAGCATATTAGCATATTAGTATAGCATATTAGCATATTAGCATATTAGCATATTAGCATATTAGTATATTAGCATAGCATATTAGCATATTAGCATATTAGCATAGCATATTAGCATATTAGCATATTAGCATAGCGTGTTAGCGTATTAGCATATTAGCATATTAGCATAGCATATTAGCATATTACCATATTTAGCATATTAACATAGCATATTAGCATATTAGCATATTAGCATATTAGTATAGCATATTAGCATATTAGCATAGCATATTAGCATATTAGCATATTAGCATATTAGCATATTAGCATAGCATATTAGCATATTAGCATAGCATATTAGCATATTAGCATATTAGCATAGCGTGTTAGCGTATTAACATATTAGCATAGCATATTAGCATATTAGCATATTAGCATAGCATATTAGCATATTAGCATAGCGTGTTAGCGTATTAGCATATTAGCATATTAGCATATTAGCATAGCATATTAGCATATTAGCATATTAGCATATTAGCATAGCGTGTTAGCGTATTAGCATATTAGCATATTAGCATAGCATATTAGCATATTAGTATATTAGCATATTAGCATAGCATATTAGCATATTAGCATATTAGCATATTAGCATATTAGCATAGCATGTTAGCATATTAGCATATTAGCATATTAGCATATTAGAGAATTAACATATTAGCATATTAGCATATTAGCATATTAACATATTAGCATAGCATATTAGCATATTAACATATTAGCATATTAGCATAGCATATTAGCATATTAGCATATTAGCATAGCATATTAGCATATTAGCATATTAAGCATATTAGCATAGTATATTAGCATATTAGCATATTAGCATATTAGCATAGCGTGTTAGCGTATTAGCATATTAGCATATTAGCATAGCATATTAGCATATTAGCATATTAACATAGCATATTAGCATATTAGCATATTAGCATATTAGCATATTAGCATAGTATAAGGTGTTAGCATATTAGCATATTAGCATTATTAGCATAGCATATTAGCATATTAGCATATTAGCATATTAGCATATTAGCATAGCATATTAGCATAACATATTAGCATATTAGCATATTAGCATATTAGCATAGCGTGTTAACGTATTAGCATATTAGCATATTAGCATAGTATATTAGCATATAGCATATTAGCATATTAGCAATATTAGCATATTAACATAGCATATTAGCATAGCATATTAGCATAGTATATTAGCATAGCATATTAGCATATTAGTATATTAGCATATTAGCATAGCGTGTTAGCGTATTAGCATATTAGCATATTTGCATATTAGCATAGCATATTAGCATATTAGCATATTAGCATATTAACATATTAGCATAGCATATTAGCAATTAGCATATTAGCATATTAGCATAGCATATTAGCATATTAGCATATTAGCATATTAGCATAGCATATTAGCATATTAGCATATTAACATATTAGTATATTAGCATAGCATATTAGCATATTACCATATTAGCATAGCATATTAGCATATTAGCATAGCGTGTTAGCATATTAACATATTAGCATATTAGCATATTAGCATATTAGCATAGCATATTAGCATATTAGCATATTAGCATAGCATATTAGCATATTAGCATATTAGCATATTAGCATATTAGCATAGTATATTAGCATATTAGCATATTAGCATATTAGCATATTAGCATAGCATATTAGCATAGTATATTAGCATAGCATATTAGCATAGCGTGTTAGCGTATTAGCATATTAGATATTAATATAGCATATTAGCATAGAATATTAGCATATTAGCATATTAGCATAGCATATTAGGCATATTAGCATATTAGCATATTAGCATATTAGCATATTAGCATAGCATATTAGCATATTAGCATATTAGCATAGCATATTAGCATATTAGCATATTAGTATAGCATATTAGCATATTAGCATATTAGCATATTAGCATAGCATATTAGCATAGCATATTAGCATATTAGCATATTAGCATATTAGCATATTAGCATATTAGCATAGCGTGTTAGCGTATTAGCATATTAGCATATTAGCATAGCATATTAGCATATTAGCATATTAACATATTAGCATATTAGCATAGCATATTAGCATATTAGCATATTAGCATATTAGTATAGTATATTAGCATATTAGCATATTAGCATAGCATATTAGCATAGCATATTAGCATAGCGTGTTAGCGTATTAGCATATTAGCATATTAGCATAGCATATTAGCATATTAGCATACTAGCATATTAGCATAGCGTGTTAGCATATTAGCGTATTAGCATATTAGCATATTAGCATATTAGCATATTAGCATATTAGCATAGCGTGTTAGCATATTAGCATATTAGCATATTAGCATATTAGCATAGCATATTAGCATATTAGCATATTAGCATATTAGCATATTAGCATAGCATATTAGCATATTAGCATATTAGCATATTAGCATAGCGTATTAGCATAGCGTGTTAACGTATTAGCATATTAGCATATTAATATAGCATATTAGCATAGGCATATTAGCATATTAGCATATTAGCATATTAGCATAGCATATTAGCATTTTAGCATATTAGCATATAGCATAGCATATTAGCATATTAGCATATTAGCATAGCATATTAGCATATTAGCATATTAGTATAGCATATTAGCATATTAGCATATTAGCATATTAGCATAGCATATTAGCATAGCATATTAGCATATTAGCATATTAGCATATTAGCATATTAGCATATTAGCATAGCGTGTTAGCGTATTAGCATATTAGCATATTAGCATAGCATATTAGCATATTAACATATTAGCATATTAACATATAGCATATTAACATATTAGCGTAGCATATTAGCATATTAGCATATTAGCATATTAGCATAGTATATTAGCATATTAGCATATTAGCATAGCATATTAGCATAGCGTGTTAGCGTATTAGCATATTAGCATATTAGCATAGCATATTAGCATATTAGCATATTAGCATAGCGTGTTAGCATATTAGCATATTAGCATATTAGCATAGCATATTAGCATATTAGCATAGCATATTAGCATAATTAGCATATTAGCATATTTAGCATATAGCATATTAGCATATAGCATATTAGCATAGCATATTAGCATATTAGCATATTAGCATATAAGCATAGTATATTAGCATATTAGCATATTAGCATAGCATATTAGCATAGCGTGTTAGCGTATTAGCATATTAGCATATTAGCATAGCATATTAGCATATTAGCATATTAGCATATTAGCATAGCGTGTTAACGTATTAGCATATTAGCATATTAGCAGAGCGTGTTAACGTATTAGCATATTAGCATATTAGCATAGCATATTAGCATATTAGCATAGCATATTAGCATATTAGCATATTAGCATATTAGCATAGTATATTAGCATATTAGCATATTAGCATATTAGCATATTAGCATATTAGCATAGCATATTAGCATATTAGCATATTAGCATAGCATATTAGCATATTAGCATATTAGCATATTAGCAGCGTGTTAGCGTATTAGCATATTAGCATATTAGCATAGCATATTAGCATATTAGCATATTAGCATATTAAACATAGCATATTAGCATATTAGCATATTAGCATATTAGCATAGTATAACGTGTTAGCGTATTAGCATATTAGCATATTAGTATAGCATATTAACATATTAGCATATTAGCATAGCATATTAGCATAACATATTAGCATATTAGCATATTAGCATATTAGCATAGCGTGTTAACGTATTAGCATATTAGCATATTAGCATAGCATATTAGCATATTAGCATATTAGAATAGCATATTAGCAAATTAGCATATTAGCATATTAGCATAGTATATTAGCATATTAGCATATTAGCATAGCATATTAGCATAGCATATTAGCATAGCGTGTTAGCGTATTAGCATATTAGCATATTACCATAGCATATTAGCATAGCATATTAGCATATTAGCATATTAGCATAGCATATTAGCATATTAGCATATTAGCATATTAGCATAGCATATTAGCATATTAGCATATTAGCATAGCATATTAGCATATTAGCATATTAGCATAGCATATTAGCATATTAGCCATATTAGCATATTAGCATAGCATATTAGCATAGCATATTAGCATATTAGCATATTAGCATATTAGCATATTAGCATATTAGCATATTAGCATATTAGCATATTAGCATAGCGTGTTAGCGTATTAGCATATTAGCATATTAGCATAGCATATTAGCATATTAGCATATTAGCATATTAGCATAGCGTGTTAGCGTATTAGCATATTAGCATATTAGCATAGCATATTAGCCATATTAGCATATTAGCATATTAGCATAGTATATTAGCATATTAGCATATTAGCATAGCATATTAGCATAGCGTGTTAGCGTATTAGCATATTAGCATATTAGCACAGCATATTAGCATATTAGCATATTAGCATATTAGCATAGCGTGTTAGCATATTAGCGTATTAGCATATTAGCATATTAGCATATTAGCATATTAGCATATTAGCATAGCGTGTTAGCATATTAGCATATTAGCATATTAGCATAGCATATTAGCATATTAGCATATTAGCATATTAGCATATTAGCATAGCATATTAGCATATTAGCATATTAGCATATTAGCATATTAGCATATTAGCATAGCGTGTTAGCGTATTAGCATATTAGCATATTAGCATAGCATATTAGCATATTAGCATATTAACATATTAGCATAGCATATTAGCATATTAGCATATTAGTATATTAGCATAGCATATTAGCATATTAGCATATTAGCATAGCATATTAGCATATTAGCATATTAGTATAGCGTGTTAGCGTATTAGCATATTAGCATATTAGCATAGCATATTAGCATATTACCATATTTAGCATATTAACATAGCATATTAGCATATTAGCATATTAGCATATTAGCATAGCATATTAGCATATTAGCATAGCATATTAGCATATTAGCATATTAGCATATTAGCATATTAGCATAGCATATTAGCATATTAGCATAGCATATTAGCATATTAGCATATTAGCATAGCGTGTTAGCGTATTAACATATTAGCATAGCATATTAGCATATTAGCATATTAGCATAGCATATTAGCATATTAGCATAGCGTGTTAGCGTATTAGCATATTAGCATATTAGCATATTAGCATAGCATATTAGCATATTAGCATATTAGCATATTAGCATAGCGTGTTAGCGTATTAGCATATTAGCATAGCATATTAGCATATTAGTATATTAGCATATTAGCATAGCATATTAGCATATTAGCATATTAGCATATTAGCATATTAGCATATTAGCATATTAGCATAGCATGTTAGCATATTAGCATATTAGCATATTAGCATATTAGAGAATTAACATATTAGCATATTAACATATTAGCATATTAACATATTAACATAGCATATTAGCACATTAACATATTAGCATATTAGCATAGCATATTAGCATATTAGCATATTAGCATATTAGCATAGCATATTAGCATATTAACATATTAGCATATTAGCATAGCATATTAGCATATTAGCATATTAGCATATTAGCATAGCGTGTTAGCATATTAACATATTAGCACATTAGCATATTAGTAAATTAGCATAGCATATTAGCATATTAGCATATTAGCATATTAGCATATTAGCATATTAGCATAGCATATTAGCATATTAGCATATTAACATATTAGCATATTAGCATAGCATATTAGCATATTAGCATATTAGCATATTAGCATAGCGTGTTAGCATATTAACATATTAGCACATTAGCATATTAGCAAATTAGCATAGCATATTAGCATATTAGCATATTAGCATAGCGTGTTAGCATATTAGCGTATTAGCATATTAGCATATTAGCATAGCGTGTTAGCATATTAACATATTAGCACATTAGCATATTAGCAAATTAGCATAGCATATTAGCATATTAGCATATTAGCATATTAGCATAGCGTGTTAGCATATTAGCGTATTAGCATATTAGCATATTAGCATAGCATTATTAGCATATTAGCATATTTGCATATTAGCATAGCATATTAGCATATTAGCATATTAGCATAGCATATTAGCATATTAGCATATTAGCATAGCATATTAGCATATTAGCATATTAGCATATTAGCATAGCATATTAGCATATTAGCATATTAGCATAGCATATTAGCAAATATTAGCAGCGTGTTAGCGTATTAGCATATTAGCATATTAGCATAGCATATTAGCATATTAGCATATTAGCATATTAACATAGCATATTAGCATATTAGCATATTAGCATATTAGCATAGTATAACGTGTTAGCGTATTAGCATATTAGCATATTAGTATAGCATATTAGCATATTAGCATATTAGCATATTAGCATAGCATATTAGCATAACATATTAGCATATTAGCATATTAGCATAGCGTGTTAACGTATTAGCATATTAGCATATTAGCATAGCATATTAGCATATTAGCATATTATATTAGAATAGCATATTAGCAAATTAGCATATTAGCATATTAGCATAGTATATTAGCATATTAGCATATTAGCATAGCATTTTAGCATAGCATATTAGCATAGCGTGTTAGCGTATTAGCATATTAGCATATTACCATAGCATATTAGCATAGCATATTAGCATATTAGCATATTAGCATATTAGCATAGCATATTAGCATATTAGCATATTAGCATATTAGCATAGCATATTAGCATATTAGCATATTAGCATAGCATATTAGCATATTAGCATATTAGCATAGCATATTAGCATATTAGCATATTAGCATATTAGCATAGCATATTAGCATAGCATATTAGCCTATTAGCATATTAGCATATTAGCATATTAGCATATTAGCATAGCGTGTTAGCGTATTTGCATATTAGCATATTAGCATAGCATATTACCATATTAGCATATTAGCATAGCATATTAGCATATTAGCATATTAGCATATTAGCATAGTATATTAGCATATTAGCATATTAGCATAGCATATTAGCATAGCGTGTTAGCGTATTAGCATATTAGCATATTAGCATAGCATATTAGCATATTAGCATATTAGCATATAGCATAGTATATTAGCATATTAGCATATTAGCATAGCATATTAGCATAGCGTGTTAGCGTATTAGCATATTAGCATATTAGCATAGCATATTAGCATATTAGCATATTAGCATATTAGCATAGCGTGTTAGCATATTAGCGTATTAGCATATTAGCATATTAGCATATTAGCATATTAGCATAGCGTGTTAGCATATTAGCATATTAGCATAGCATATTAGCATATTAGCATATTAGCATATTAGCATATTAGCATATTAGCATATTAGCATAGCATATTAGCATATTAGCATATTAGCATATTAGCATAGCGTGTTAGCGTATTAGCATATTAGCATATTAGCATAGCATATTAGCATATTAGCATATTAGCATATTAGCATATTAGTATATTAGCATATTAGCATATTAGCATATTAGCATATTAGTATATTAGCATAGCATATTAGCATATTAGCATATTAGCATAGCATATTAGCATATTAGCATATTAGCATAGCGTGTTAGCGTATTAGCATATTAGCATATTAGCATAGCATATTAGCATATTACCATATTTAGCATATTAACATAGCATATTAGCATATTAGCATATTAGCATATTAGTATAGCATATTAGCATATTAGCATAGCATATTAGCATATTAGCATATTAGCATATTAGCATATTAGCATAGCATATTAGCATATTAGCATAGCATATTAGCATATTAGCATATTAGCATAGCGTGGTTAGCGTATTAACATATTAGCATAGCATATTAGCATATTAGCATATTAGCATAGCATATTAGCATATTAGCATAGCGTGGTTAGCGTATTAGCATATTAGCATATTAGCATATTAGCATAGCATATTAGCATATTAGCATATTAGCATATTAGCATAGCGTGTTAGCGTATTAGCATATTAGCATATTAGCATAGCATATTAGCATATTAGTATATTAGCATATTAGCATAGCATATTAGCATATTAGCATATTAGCATATTAGCATATTAGCATAGCATGTTAGCATATTAGCATATTAGCATATTAGCATATTAGAGAATTAACATAGCATATTAGCATATTAGCATATTAACATATTAGCATAGCATATTAGCATATTAACATATTAGCATATTAGCATAGCATATTAGCATATTAGCATATTAGCATATTAGCATAGCATATTAGCATATTAGCATATTAGCATATTAGCTAGTATATTAGCATATTAGCATATTAGCATATTAGCATAGCGTGTTAGCGTATTAGCATATTAGCATATTAGCATAGCATATTAGCATATTAGCATATTAACATAGCATATTAGCATATTAGCATATTAGCATATTAGCATATTAGCATAGTATAAGGTGTTAGCATATTAGCATATTAGCATATTAGCATAGCATATTAGCATATTAGCATATTAGCATATTAGCATATTAGCATAGCATATTAGCATAACATATTAGCATATTAGCATATTAGCATATTAGCATAGCGTGTTAACGTATTAGCATATTAGCATATTAGCATATTAGCATAGTATATTAGCATATTAGCATATTAGCATATTAGCATATTAGCATATTAACATAGCATATTAGCATAGCATATTAGCATAGTATATTAGCATAGCATATTAGCATATTAGTATATTAGCATATTAGCATAGCGTGTTAGCGTATTAGCATATTAGCATATTAGCATATTAGCATAGCATATTAGCATATTAGCATATTAGCATATTAACATATTAGCATAGCATATTAGCATATTAGCATATTAGCATATTAGCATAGCATATTAGCATATTAGCATATTAGCATATTAGCATAGCATATTAGCATATTAGCATATTAACATATTAGTATATTAGCATAGCATATTAGCATATTACTATATTAGCATAGCATATTAGCATATTAGCATAGCGTGTTAGCATATTAACATATTAGCATATTAGCATATTAGCATATTAGCATAGCATATTAGCATATTAGCATATTAGCATAGCATATTAGCATATTAGCATATTAGCATATTAGCATATTAGCATAGTATATTAGCATATTAGCATATTAGCATATTAGCATATTAGCATAGCATATTAGCATAGTATATTAGCATAGCATATTAGCATAGCGTGTTAGCGTATTAGCATATTAGCATATTAATATAGCATATTAGCATAGCATATTAGCATATTAGCATATTAGCATAGCATATTAGCATATTAGCATATTAGCATATTAGCATAGCATATTAGCATATTAGCATATTAGCATAGCATATTAGCATATTAGCATATTAGTATAGCATATTAGCATATTAGTATAGCATATTAGCATATTAGCATATTAGCATATTAGCATAGCATATTAGCATAGCATATTAGCATATTAGCATATTAGCATTAGCATATTAGCATATTAGCATATTAGCATATTAACATATTAGCATATTAGCATAGCATATTAGCATATTAGCATATTAGCATATTAGTATAGTAGCATATTAGTATAGTATATTAGCATATTAGCATATTAGCATAGCATATTAGCATAGCGTGTTAGCGTATTAGCATATTAGCATATTAGCATAGCATATTAGCATATTAGCATATTAGCATATTAGCATAGCGTGTTAGCATATTAGCGTATTAGCATATTAGCATATTAGCATATTAGCATATTAGCATATTAGCATAGCGTGTTAGCATATTAGCATATTAGCATATTAGCATATTAGCATAGCATATTAGCATATTAGCATATTAGCATATTAGCATATTAGCATAGCATATTAGCATATTAGCATATTAGCATATTAGCATAGCGTATTAGCATAGCGTGTTAACGTATTAGCATATTAGCATATTAATATAGCATATTAGCATAGCATATTAGCATATTAGCATATTAGCATATTAGCATATTAGCATATTAGCATAGCATATTAGCATTTTAGCATATTAGCATATTAGCATAGCATATTAGCATATTAGCATATTAGCATAGCATATTAGCATATTAGCATATTAGTATAGCATATTAGCATATTAGCATATTAGCATATTAGCATAGCATATTAGCATAGCATATTAGCATATTAGCATATTAGCATATTAGCATATTAGCATATTAGCATAGCGTGTTAGCGTATTAGCATATTAGCATATTAGCATAGCATATTAGCATATTAACATATTAGCATATTAACATATTAGCATATTAACATATTAGCGTAGCATATTAGCATATTAGCATATTAGCATATTAGCATAGTATATTAGCATATTAGCATATTAGCATAGCATATTAGCATAGCGTGTTAGCGTATTAGCATATTAGCATATTAGCATAGCATATTAGCATATTAGCATATTAGCATAGCGTGTTAGCATATTAGCATATTAGCATATTAGCATAGCATATTAGCATATTAGCATAGCATATTAGCATATTAGCATATTAGCATATTAGTATAGCATATTAGCATATTAGCATATTAGCATATTAGCATAGCATATTAGCATATTAGCATATTAGCATAGTATATTAGCATATTAGCATATTAGCATAGCATATTAGCATAGCGTGTTAGCGTATTAGCATATTAGCATATTAGCATAGCATATTAGCATATTAGCATATTAGCATATTAGCATATTAGCATATTAGCATAGCGTGTTAACGTATTAGCATATTAGCATATTAGCATAGCGTGTTAACGTATTAGCATATTAGCATATTAGCATAGCATATTAGCATATTAGCATAGCATATTAGCATATTAGCATATTAGCATATTAGCATAGTATATTAGCATATTAGCATATTAGCATATTAGCATATTAACATAGCATATTAGCATAGCATATTAGCATAGCATATTAGCATAGCATATTAGCATATTAGTATATTAGCATATTAGCATAGCGTGTTAGCGTATTAGCATATTAGCATATTAGCATATTAGCATAGCATATTAGCATATTAGCATATTAGCATATTAACATATTAGCATAGCATAGCATATTAGCATATTAGCATATTAGCATAGCATATTAGCATATTAGCATATTAACATATTAGTATATTAGCATAGCATATTAGCATATTACCATATTAGCATAGCATATTAGCATATTAGCATATCGTGTTAGCATATTAACATATTAGCATATTAGCATATTAGCATAGCATATTAGCATATTAGCATATTAGCATAGCATATTAGCATATTAGCATATTAGCATATTAGCATAGCATATTAGCATATTAGCATATTAGCATATTAGCATATTAGCATATTAGCATAGCGTGTTAGTGTATTAGCATATTAGCATATTAGCATAGCATATTAGCATATTAGCATATTAGCATATTAGCATATTAGCATAGTATATTAGCATATTAGCATATTAGCATAGCATATTAGCATAGCGTGTTAGCGTATTAGCATATTAGCATATTAGCATAGCATATTAGCATATTAGCATATTAGCATATTAGCATAGCGTGTTAGCATATTAGCGTATTAGCATATTAGCATATTAGCATATTAGCATATTAGCATAGCGTGTTAGCATATTAGCATATTAGCATATTAGCATATTAGCATATTAGCATAGCATATTAACATATTAGCATATTAGCATATTAGCATATTAGCATAGCATATTAGCATATTAGCATATTAGCATATTAGCATAGCGTATTAGCGTATTAGCATATTAGCATATTAGCATAGTATATTAGCATATTAGCATATTAGCATATTAGCATATTAGTATATTAGCATAGCGTGTTAGCATATTAGCGTATTAGCGTATTAGCATATTAGCATATTAGCATATTAGCATATTAGCATAGCATATTAGCATATTAGCATATTAGCATATTAGCATAGCATATTAGCATATTAACATATTAGCATAGCGTGTTAGTGTATTAGCATATTAGCATATTAGTATAGCATATTAGCATATTAACATATTAGCATATTAGCATATTAGCATAGTATATTAGCATAGTATATTAGATATTAGCATATTAGCATATTAGCATATTAGCATATTAGCATATTAGCATAGCATATTAGCATATTAGCATATTAGCATATTAGCATAGCGTGTTAGCATATTAGCGTATTAGCGTATTAGCATTTTAGCATATTAGCATATTAGCATATCGTGTTAGCATAGCGTATTAGCATAGCATATTAGCATATTAGTATATTAGCATATTAGCATAGCATATTAGCATATTAACATATTAGCATATTAGCATAGCATATTAGCATATTAGCATATTAGCATAGCATATTAGCATATTAGCATATTAGCATATTAGCATATTAGCATATTAGCATAGCATGTTAGCATATTAGCGTATTAGCATATTAGCATATTAGCATAGCATATTAGCATATTAACATTAGCATATTAGCATATTAGCATATTAGCATATTAGCATATTAGCATATTAGCATAGCATAGCATATTAGCATATTAGCATATTAGCATAGCGTGTTAGCGTATTAGCATATTAGCATATTAGCATAGCATATTAGCATATTAGCATATTAGCATATTAGCATAGCGTGTTAGCATATTAGCGTATTAGCATATTAGCATATTAGCATATTAGCATATTAGCATATTAGCATATTAGCATAGCATATTAGCATATTAGCAAATTAGCATATTAGTATATTAGCATATTAGCATAGCATATTAGCATATTAGCATAGCGTGTTAGCGTATTAGCATATTAGCATATTAGCATATTAGCATATTAGCATAGCATATTAGCATATTAGCATATTAGCATATTAGCATAGCATATTAGCATATTAGCATATTAGTATATTAGCATATTAACATAGCATATAAGCATATTAGCATATTAGCATATTAGCATAGCATATTAGCAAATTAGCATATTAGCATATTAGCATAGCATATTAGCATATTAGCATATTAGCATAGCATATTAGCATATTAGCATATTAGCATATTAGCATAGCATATTAGCATATTAGCATATTAGCATATTAGCATATTAGCATATTAACATAGCATATTAGCATATTAGGATATTAGCATATTAGCATAGCATATTAGCATATTAGCATATTAGCATATTAGCATATTAACATATTAGCATATTAGCATATTAGCATAACGTGTTAGCGTATTAGCATAGCATATTAGCATAGCATATTAACATATTAGCATATTAGCATATTAGCATAGCGTGTTAGCGTATTAGCATATTAGCATATTAGCATAGCATATTAGCATATTAACATATTAGCATATTAGCATAGCATATTAGCATATTAGCATATTAGCATATTAGCATAGTATATTAGCATGTTAGCATATTAGCATAGCATATTAGCATAGCGTGTTAGCGTATTAGCATATTAGCATATTAGCATAGCATATTAGCATATTAGCATATTAGCATAGCGTGTTAGCGAATTAGCATATTAGGAAATTAGCATAGCATATTAGCATATTAGCATAGCATATTAGCATATTAGTATATTAGCATAGCATATTAGCATATTAGCATATTAGCATAGCATATTAGCATATTAGCATATTAGCATAGCGTGTTAGCATATTAGCATATTAGCATATTAGCATAGCATATTAGCATATTACCATATTTAGCATATTAACATAGCATATTAGCATATTAGCATATTAGCATAGCGTGTTAGCGTATTAGCATATTAGGATATTAGCATAGCATATTAGCATATTAACATATTAGCATATTAGCATAGCATATTAGCATATTAGTATATTAGCATAGCATATTAGCATATTAGCATATTAGCATAGCATATTAGCATATTAGCATATTAGCATAGCGTGTTAGCATATTAGCATATTAGCATATTAGCATAGCATATTAGCATATTAGCATAGCGTGTTAGCGTATTAGCATATTAGCATATTAGCATATTAGCATAGCATATTAGCATATTAGCATATTAGCATATTAGCATATTAGCATAGCGTGTTAGCGTATTAGCATATTAGCATATTAGCATAGCATATTAGCATATTAGTATATTAGCATATTAGCATAGCATATTAGCATATTAACATATTAGCATATTAGCATATTAGCATAGCATGTTAGCATATTAGCATATTAGCATATTAGCATATTAGAGAATTAACATATTAGCATATTAGCATATTAGCATATTAACATATTAGCATAGCATATTAGCATATTAACATATTAGCATATTAGCATAGCATATTAGCATATTAACATATTAGCATATTAGCATAGCATATTAGCATATTAGCATATTAACATATTAGCATATTAGCATAGCATATTAGCATATTAGCATATTAGCATATTAGTATAGCGTGTTAGCATATTAACATATTAGCACATTAGCATATTAGCAAATTAGCATAGCATATTAGCATATTAGCATATTAGCATATTAGCATATTAGCATATTAGCATATTAGCATAGCGTGTTAGCATATTAGCGTATTAGCATATTAGCATATTAGCATAGCGTGTTAGCATATTAACATATTAGCACATTAGCATATTAGCAAATTAGCATAGCATATTAGCATATTAGCATATTAGCATATTAGCATATTAGCATAGCGTGTTAGCATATTAGCGTATTAGCATATTAGCATATTAGCATAGCATATTAGCATATTAGCATATTAGCATATTAGCATAGCGTGTTAGCATATTAGCGCATTAGCATATTAACATATTAGCAAATTAGCATAGCATATTAGCATATTAGCATATTAGCATATTAGCTAATTAACATATTAGCATATTAGCATATTAGCATATTAGCATAGCGTGTTAGCATATTAGCATATTAGCATATTAGCATATTAGCATATCGTGTTAGCATATTAGCATATTAGCATATTAGCATAGCATATTAGCATATTAGCATAGCATATTAGCATATTAGCATATTAGCATAACGTGTTAGCATATTAGCGTATTAGCATAGCATATTAGCATATTAGCATATTAGCATATTAGCATATTAGCATAGCATATTAGCATATTAGCATATTAGCATATTAGCATAGTATATTAGCATATTAGCATATTAGCATATTAGCATATTAGCATATTAGCATATTAGCATAGCATATTAGCATATTAGCATATTTGCATAGCGTGTTAGCGTATTAGCATATTAGCATATTAGCATAGCATATTAGCATATTAGCATATTAGCATAGCATGTTAGCATATTAGCGTATTAGCATATTAGCATAGCATATTAGCATATTAGCATATTAGCATATTAGCATAGCATATTAGCATATTAGCATATTAGCATATTAGCATAGCGTGTTAGCGTATTAGCATATTAGCATATTAGCATAGCATATTAGCATATTAGCATATTAGCATATTAGCATAGCGTGTTAGCATATTAACGTATTAGCATATTAGCATATTAGCATATTAGCATATTAGCATATTAGCATATTAGCATAGCATATTAGCATATTAGCATATTAGCATATTAATATATTAGCATATTAGCATAGCATATTAGCATATTAGCATATTAGCATATTAGCATAGCATATTAGCATATTAGCATATTAGCATATTAGCATAGCATATTAGCATATTAGCATATTAGCATATTAGCATATTAGCATAGCATATTAGCATATTAGCAAATTAGCATATTAGCATATTAGCATGTTAGCATATTAGCATGTTAGCATATTAGCATAGCATTTAAGCATATTAGCATATTAGCATAGCATATTAGCATAGCGTGTTAGCATAGCATATTAGCATATTAGCATAGCATATTAGCATATTAGCATATTAGCATATTAGCATAGCATATTAGCATATTAGCATATTAGCATAGCATATTAGCATATTAGCATATTAGCATATTAGCAGCGTGTTAGCGTATTAGCATATTAGCATATTAGCATAGCATATTAGCATATTAGCATATTAGCATATTAGCATATTAACATAGCATATTAGCATATTAGCATATTAGCATATTAGCATAGTATAACGTGTTAGCGTATTAGCATATTAGCATATTAGTATAGCATATTAGCATATTAGCATATTAGCATATTAGCATAGCATATTAGCATAACATATTAGCATATTAGCATATTAGCATAACATAGCATATTAGCATATTTGCATATTAGCATAGCGTGTTAACGTATTAGCATATTAGCATATTAGCATAGCAAATTAGCATATTAGCATATTATATTAGAATAGCATATTAGCAAATTAGCATATTAGCATATTAGCATAGTATATTAGCATATTAGCATATTAGCATAGCATATTAGCATAGCATATTAGCATAGCGTGTTAGCGTATTAGCATATTAGCATATTACCATAGCATATTAGCATAGTATATTAGCATATTAGCATATTAGCATATTAGCATAGCATATTAGCATATTAGCATATTAGCATATTAGCATAGCATATTAGCATATTAGCATATTAGCATAGCATATTAGCATATTAACATATTAGCATAGCATATTAGCATATTAGCATATTAGTATATTAGCATAGCATATTAGCATAGCATATTAGCATATTAGCATATTAGCATATTAGCATAGCGTGTTAGCATATTAGCATATTAGCATAGCATATTAGCATATTAGCATATTAGCATATTAGCATATTAGCATATTAGCATAGCATATTAGCATATTAGCATATTAGCATAGCATATTAGCATATTAGCATATTAGCATATTAGCATAGCATATTAGCATATTAGCATATTAGCATATTAGCATATTAGCATAGCATATTAGCATATTAGCAAATTAGCATATTAGCATATTAGCATGTTAGCATATTAGCATGTTAGCATATTAGCATAGCATTTAAGTATATTAGCATATTAGCATAGCATATTAGCATAGCGTGTTAGCATATTAGCATATTAGCATATTAGCATAGCATATTAGCATATTAGCATATTAGCATATTAGCATATTAGCATAGCATATTAGCATATTAGCATATTAGCATAGCATATTAGCATATTAGCATATTAGCATATTAGCAGCGTGTTAGCGTATTAGCATATTAGCATATTAGCATATTAGCATAGCATATTAGCATATTAGCATATTAACATAGCATATTAGCATATTAGCATATTAGCATATTAGCATAGTATAACGTGTTAGCGTATTAGTATATTAGTATAGCATATTAGCATATTAGCATATTAGCATATTAGCATAGCATATTAGCGTAACATATTAGCATATTAGCATATTAGCATATTAGCATAGCGTGTTAACGTATTAGCATATTAGCATATTAGCATAGCATATTAGCATATTAGCATATTAGCATATTAGCATAGTATATTAGCATATTAGCATATTAGCATATTAGCATATTAACATATTAGCATATTAGCATAGCATATTAGCATAGCATATTAGCATAGCATATTAGCATATTAGTATATTAGCATATTAGCATAGCGTGTTAGCGTATTAGCATATTAGCATATTAGCATAGCATATTAGCATATTAGCATATTAGCATATTAGCATATTAACATATTAGCATAGCATATTAGCATATTAGCATATTAGCATATTAGCATAGCATATTAGCATATTAGCATATTAGCATATTAGCATAGCATATTAGCATATTAGCATATTAACATATTAGTATATTAGCATAGCATATTAACATATTACCATATTAGCATAGCATATTAGCATATTAGCATAGCGTGTTAGCATATTAACATATTAGCATATTAGCATAGCATATTAGCATATTAGCATATTAGCATAGCATATTAGCATATTAGCATATTAGCATATTAGCATAGTATATTAGCATATTAGCATATTAGCATAGCATATTAGCATAGCATATTAGCATAGCGTGTTAGCGTATTAGCATATTAGCATATTAGCATAGCATATTAGCATAGCATATTAGCATATTAGCATATTAGCATATTAGCATATTAGCATATTAGCATATTTGCATATTTGCATATTAGCATAGCATATTAGCATATTAGCATATTAGCATATTAGCATATTAGCATAGCATATTAGCATATTAGCATATTAGCATAGCGTGTTAGCGTATTAGCATATTAGCATATTAGCGTAGCATATTAGCATATTAACATATTAGCATATTAGCATAGCATGTTAGCATATTAACGTATTAGCATATTAGCATATTAGCATATTAGCATAGCATATTAGCATATTAACATATTAGCATATTAACATATTAACATATTAGCATATTAGCATAGCATATTAGTATATTAGCATATTAGCATATTAGCATAGCGTGTTAGCGTATTAGCATATTAGCATATTAGCATATTAGCATATTAGCATATTAGCATAGCATATTAGCATATTAGCATATTAGCATATTAGCATAGCGTGTTAGCATATTAGCGTATTAGCATATTAGCGTATTAGCATATTAGCATATTAGCATATTAGCATATTAGCATATTAGCATATTAACATATTAGCATAGTATATTAGCATATTAGCATATTAGCATATTAGCATATTAGCATAGCATATTAGCATATTAGCATAGCGTGTTAGCGTATTAGCATATTAGCATATTAGCATATTAGCATATTAGCATATTATCATATTAGCATATTAGCATATTAGCATATTAGCATATTAGCATAGCATATTAGCATATTAGCATATTAGCATATTAGCATATTAACATAGCATATTAGCATATTAGCATATTAGCATATTAGCATAGCGTGTTAGCATATTAGCATATTAGCATATTAGCATAGCATATTAGCATATTAGCATATTAGCATATTAGCATATTAGCATATTAGCAAATTAGCATAGCATATTAGCATATTAGCATATTAGCATATTAGCATAGCGTGTTAGCATATTAGCGTATTAACATATTAGCATATTAGCATAGCATATTAGCATATTAGCATATTAGCATATTAGCATAGCGTGTTAGCGTATTAGCATATTAGCATATTAGCATAGCATATTAGCAAATTAGCATATTAGCATATTAGCATAGCATATTAACATATTAGCATATTAGCATATTAGCATATTAGCATAGCATATTAGCATAGCGTGTTAGCGTATTAGCATATTAGCATATTAGCATAGCATATTAGCATATTAGCATATTAGCATATTAGCATAGCGTGTTAGCATATTAGCATATTAGCATATTAGCATAGCATATTAGCATATTAGCATATTAGCATATTAGCATAGCATATTAGCATATTAGCATATTAGCATAGCATATTAGCATATTAGCATATTAGCATAGTATATTAGCATATTAGCATATTAGCATATTAGCATAGCGTGTTAGCGTATTAGCATATTAGCATAGCATATTAGCATATTAGCATATTAGCATATTAACATAGCATATTAGCATATTAGCATATTAGCATATTAGCATATTAGCATAGTATAAGGTGTTAGCATATTAGCATATTAGCATATTAGCATATTAGCATAGCATATTAGCATATTAGCATATTAGCATATTAGCATATTAGCATAGCATATTAGCATAACATATTAGCATATTAGCATATTAGCATATTAGCATAGCGTGTTAACGTATTAGCATATTAGCATATTAGCATAGCATATTAGCATATTAGCATAGCATATTAGCATATTAGCATATTAGCATAGTATATTAGCATATTAGCATATTAACATATTAGCATATTAGCATATTAACATAGCATATTAGCATAGCATATTAGCATAGCATATTCGCATAGCATATTAGCATATTAGTATATTAGCATATTAGCATAGCGTGTTAGCGTATTAGCATATTAGCATATTAGCATATTAGCATAGCATATTAGCATATTAGCATATTAGCATATTAACATATTAGCATAGCATATTAGCATATTAGCATATTAGCATATTAGCATAGCATATTAGCATAGTAACATATTAGCATATTAGCATAGCATATTAGCATATTAGCATATTAACATATTAGTATATTAGCATAGCATATTAGCATATTACCATATTAGCATAGCATATTACCATATTAGCATAGCATATTAGCATATTAGCATAGCGTGTTAGCATATTAACATATTAGCATATTAGCATATTAGCATAGCATATTAGCATATTAGCATATTAGCATAGCATATTAGCATATTAGCATAGTATATTAGCATATTAGCATATTAGCATATTAGCATATTAGCATAGCATATTAGCATAGCATATTAGCATAGCATATTAGCATAGCGTGTTAGCGTATTAGCATATTAGCATATTACCATAGCATATTAGCATAGCATATTAGCATATTAGCATATTAGCATATTAGCATAGCATATTAGCATATTAGCATATTAGCATATTAGCATAGCATATTAGCATATTAGCATATTAGCATAGCATATTAACATATTAGTATATTAGTATAGCATATTAGCATATTAGCATATTAGCATATTAGCATAGCATATTAGCATAGCATATTAGCATATTAGCATATTAGCATATTAGCATATTAGCATAGCGTGTTAGCGTTGATTAGCATATTAGCATATTAGCATAGCATATTAGCATATTAGCACATAGCATATTAGCATAGCATATTAGCATATTAGCATATTAGCATAGTATATTAGCATATTAGCATATTAGCATAGCATATTAGCATAGCGTGTTAGCGTATTAGCATATTAGCATATTAGCATAGCATATTAGCATATTAGCATATTAGCATATTAGCATAGCGTGTTAGCATATTAGCGTATTAGCATATTAGCATATTAGCATATTAGCATATTAGCATATTAGCATAGCATGTTAGCATATTAGCATATTAGTATATTAGCATATTAGCATAGCATATTAGCATATTAGCATATTAGCATATTAGCATAGCATATTAGCATATTAGCATATTAGCATATTAGCATAGCGTATTAGCGTATTAGCATATTAGCATATTAGCATAGTATATTAGCATATTAGCATATTAGCATATTAGCATAGCGTTGTTAGCATATTAGCGTATTAGCGTATTAGCATATTAGCATATTAGTATATTAGCATATTAGCATAGCATATTAGCATATTAGCATATTAGCATATTAGCATAGCATATTAGCATATTAACATATTAGCATAGCGTGTTAGTGTATTAGCATATTAGCATATTAGCATAGCATATTAGCATATTAACATATTAGCATATTAGCATATTAGCATAGTATATTAGCATAGTATATTAGCATATTAGCATATTAGCATATTAGCATATTAGCATAGCATATTAGCATATTAGCATATTAGCATATTAGCATAGCGTGTTAGCATATTAGCGTATTAGCGTATTAGCATTTTAGCATATTAGCATATTAGCATATCGTGTTAGCATAGTGTATTAGCATAGCATATTAGCATATTAGTATATTAGCATATTAGCATAGCATATTAACATATTAACATATTAGCATATTAGCATAGCATATTAGCATATTAACATATTAGCATATTAGCATAGCATATTAGCATAGCGTGTTAGCATATTAGCATATTAGCATATTAGCATAGCATATTAGCATATTAGCATATTAGCATATTAGCATATTAGCATAGCATATTAGCATATTAGCATATTAGCATAGCATATTAGCATATTAGCATATTAGCATATTAGCAGCGTGTTAGCGTATTAGCATAGCATATTAGCATTAGCAAGCATATTAGCATATTAGCATATTAGCATATTAACATAGCATATTAGCATATTAGCATATTAGCATATTAGCATAGTATAACGTGTTAGCGTATTAGTATATTAGTATAGCATATTAGCATATTAGCATATTAGCATATTAGCATAGCATATTAGCGTAACATATTAGCATATTAGCATATTAGCATATTAGCATAGCGTGTTAACGTATTAGCATATTAGCATATTAGCATAGCATATTAGCATATTAGCATATTAGCATATTAGCATAGTATATTAGCATATTAGCATATTAGCATATTAGCATATTAGCATATTAACATATTAGCATATTAGCATAGCATATTAGCATAGCATATTAGCATAGCATATTAGCATATTAGTATATTAGCATATTAGCATAGCGTGTTAGCGTATTAGCATATTAGCATATTAGCATAGCATATTAGCATATTAGCATATTAGCATATTAGCATATTAACATATTAGCATAGCATATTAGCATAATAGCATATTAGCATATTAGCATAGCATATTAGCATATTAGCATATTAGCATATTAGCATAGCATATTAGCATATTAGCATATTAACATATTAGTATATTAGCATAGCATATTAACATATTACCATATTAGCATAGCATATTAGCATATTAGCATAGCGTGTTAGCATATTAACATATTAGCATATTAGCATAGCATATTAGCATATTTGCATATTAGCATAGCATATTAGCATATTAGCATATTAGCATATTAGCATAGTATATTAGCATATTAGCATATTAGCATAGCATATTAGCATAGCATATTAGCATAGCGTGTTAGCGTATTAGCATATTAGCATATTAGCATAGCATATTAGCATAGCATATTAGCATATTAGCATATTAGCATATTAGCATATTAGCATATTAGCATATTAGCATATTAGCATATTAGCATATTTGCATATTTGCATATTAGCATAGCATATTAGCATATTAGCATATTAGCATATTAGCATATTAGCATAGCATATTAGCATATTAGTATATTAGCATATTAGCATAGCGTGTTAGCGTATTAGCATATTAGCATGATTAGCATATTAGCATAGCATATTAGCATATTAGCATATTAGCATATTAACATATTAGCATAGCATATTAGCATATTAGCATATTAGCATATTAGCATAGCATATTAGCATATTAACATATTAGCATATTAGCATAGCATATTAGCATATTAGCATATTAACATATTAGTATATTAGCATAGCATATTAGCATATTACCATATTAGCATAGCATATTACCATATTAGCATAGCATATTAGCATATTAGCATAGCGTGTTAGCATATTAACATATTAGCAATATTAGCATATTAGCATATTAGCATAGCATATTAGCATATTAGCATATTAGCATAGCATATTAGCATATTAGCATAGTATATTAGCATATTAGCATATTCATATTACCATAGCATATTAGCATAGCATATTAGCATATTAGCATATTAGCATATTAGCATAGCATATTAGCATATTAGCATATTAGCATATTAGCATAGCATATTAGCATATTAGCATATTAGCATAGCATATTAACATATTAGTATATTAGTATAGCATATTAGCATATTAGCATATTAGCATATTAGCATAGCATATTAGCATAGCATATTAGCATATTAGCATATTAGCATATTAGCATATTAGCATAGCGTGTTAGCGTATTAGCATATTAGCATATTAGCATAGCATATTAGCATATTAGCACATTAGCATATTAGCATAGCATATTAGCATATTAGCATATTAGCATAGTATATTAGCATATTAGCATATTAGCATAGCATATTAGCATAGCGTGTTAGCGTATTAGCATATTAGCATATTAGCATAGCATATTAGCATATTAGCATATTAGCATATTAGCATAGCGTGTTAGCATAGCGTATTAGCATATTAGCATATTAGCATATTAGCATATTAGCATATTAGCATAGCATGTTAGCATATTAGCATATTAGTATATTAGCATATTAGCATAGCATATTAGCATATTAGCATATTAGCATATTAGCATAGCATATTAGCATATTAGCATAGCATATTAGCATAGCGTATTAGCGTATTAGCATATTAGCATATTAGCATAGTATATTAGCATATTAGCATATTAGCATATTAGCATATTAGCATAGCGTGTTAGCATATTAGCGTATTAGCGTATTAGCATATTAGCATATTAGTATATTAGCATATTAGCATAGCATATTAGCATATTAGCATATTAGCATATTAGCATAGCATATTAGCATATTAACATATTAGCATAGCGTGTTAGTGTATTAGCATATTAGCATATTAGCATAGCATATTAGCATATTAACATATTAGCATATTAGCATATTAGCATAGTATATTAGCATAGTATATTAGCATATTAGCATATTAGCATATTAGCATATTAGCATAGCATATTAGCATATTAGCATATTAGCATATTAGCATATTAGCATAGCGTGTTAGCATATTAGCGTATTAGCGTATTAGCATTTTAGCATATTAGCATATTAGCATATCGTGTTAGCATAGTGTATTAGCATAGCATATTAGCATATTAGTATATTAGCATATTAGCATAGCATATTAACATATTAACATATTAGCATATTAGCATAGCATATTAGCATATTAACATATTAGCATATTAGCATAGCATATTAGCATAGCGTGTTAGCATATTAGCATATTAGCATATTAGCATAGCATATTAGCATATTAGCATATTAGCATATTAGCATATTAGCATAGCATATTAGCATATTAGCATATTAGCATAGCATATTAGCATATTAGTATATTAGCATATTAGCAGCGTGTTAGCGTATTAGCATATTAGCATATTAGCATAGCATATTAGCATATTAGCATATTAGCATATTAACATAGCATATTAGCATATTAGCATATTAGCATATTAGCATAGTATAACGTGTTAGCGTATTAGTATATTAGTATAGCATATTAGCATATTAGCATATTAGCATATTAGCATAGCATATTAGCGTAACATAGCATATTAGCATATTAGCATATTAGCATAGCGTGTTAACGTATTAGCATATTAGCATATTAGCATAGCATATTAGCATATTAGCATATTAGCATATTAGCATATTAGCATAGTATATTAGCATATTAGCATATTAGCATATTAGCATATTAACATATTAGCATATTAGCATAGCATATTAGCATAGCATATTAGCATAGCATATTAGCATATTAGTATATTAGCATATTAGTATATTAGCATATTAGCATAGCGTGTTAGCGTATTAGCATATTAGCATATTAGCATAGCATATTAGCATATTAGCATATTAGCATATTAGCATATTAACATATTAGCATAGCATATTAGCATATTAGCATATTAGCATATTAGCATAGCATATTAGCATATTAGCATATTAGCATATTAGCATAGCATATTAGCATATTAGCATATTAACATATTAGTATATTAGCATAGCATATTAACATATTACCATATTAGCATAGCATATTAGCATATTAGCATAGCGTGTTAGCATATTAACATATTAGCATATTAGCATAGCATATTAGCATATTAGCATATTAGCATAGCATATTAGCATATTAGCATATTAGCATATTAGCATAGTATATTAGCATATTAGCATATTAGCATAGCATATTAGCATAGCATATTAGCATAGCGTGTTAGCGTATTAGCATATTAGCATATTAGCATAGCATATTAGCATAGCATATTAGCATATTAGCATATTAGCATATTAGCATATTAGCATATTAGCATATTTGCATATTTGCATATTAGCATAGCATATTAGCATATTAGCATATTAGCATATTAGCATATTAGCATATTAGCATAGCATATTAGCATATTAGTATATTAGCATATTAGCATAGCGTGTTAGCGTATTAGCATATTAGCATATTAGCATATTAGCATAGCATATTAGCATATTAGCATATTAGCATATTAACATATTAGCATAGCATATTAGCATATTAGCATATTAGCATATTAATATATTAGCATATTAGCATAGCATATTAGCATATTAGCATATTAGCATATTAGCATAGCATATTAGCATATTAGCATATTAACATATTAGCATATTAGCATAGCATATTAGCATATTAGCATATTAGCATATTAGCATATTAGCATAGCATATTAGCATATTAGCAAATTAGCATATTAGCATATTAGCATGTTAGCATATTAGCATGTTAGCATATTAGCATAGCATTTAAGCATATTAGCATATTAGCATAGCATATTAGCATAGCGTGTTAGCATATTAGCATATTAGCATATTAGCATAGCATATTAGCATATTAGCATATTAGCATATTAGCATATTAGCATAGCATATTAGCATATTAGCATATTAGCATAGCATATTAGCATATTAGCATATTAGCATATTAGCAGCGTGTTAGCGTATTAGCATATTAGCATATTAGCATATTAGCATAGCATATTAGCATATTAGCATATTAACATAGCATATTAGCATATTAGCATATTAGCATATTAGCATAGTATAACGTGTTAGCGTATTAGCATATTAGCATATTAGTATAGCATATTAACATATTAGCATATTAGCATAGCATATTAGCATAACATATTAGCATATTAGCATATTAGCATATTAGCATAGCGTGTTAACGTATTAGCATATTAGCATATTAGCATAGCATATTAGCATATTAGCATATTAGAATAGCATATTAGCAAATTAGCATATTAGCATATTAGCATAGTATATTAGCATATTAGCATATTAGCATAGCATATTAGCATAGCATATTAGCATAGCGTGTTAGCGTATTAGCATATTAGCATATTACCATAGCATATTAGCATAGCATATTAGCATATTAGCATATTAGCATAGCATATTAGCATATTAGCATATTAGCATATTAGCATAGCATATTAGCATATTAGCATATTAGCATAGCATATTAGCATATTAGCATATTAGCATAGCATATTAGCATATTAGCATATTAGCATATTAGCATAGCATATTAGCATAGCATATTAGCATATTAGCATATTAGCATATTAGCATATTAGCATAGCGTGTTAGCGTATTAGCATATTAGCATATTAGCATAGCATATTAGCATATTAGCATATTAGCATAGCATATTAGCATATTAGCATATTAGCATATTAGCATAGTATATTAGCATATTAGCATATTAGCATAGCATATTAGCATAGCGTGTTAGCGTATTAGCATATTAGCATATTAGCACAGCATATTAGCATATTAGCATATTAGCATATTAGCATAGCGTGTTAGCATATTAGCGTATTAGCATATTAGCATATTAGCATATTAGCATATTAGCATATTAGCATAGCGTGTTAGCATATTAGCATATTAGCATAGCATATTAGCATATTAGCATATTAGCATATTAGCATATTAGCATAGCATATTAGCATATTAGCATATTAGCATATTAGCATATTAGCATATTAGCATAGCGTGTTAGCGTATTAGCATATTAGCATATTAGCATAGCATATTAGCATATTAGCATATTAACATATTAGCATAGCATATTAGCATATTAGCATATTAGTATATTAGCATAGCATATTAGCATATTAGCATATTAGCATAGCATATTAGCATATTAGCATATTAGTATAGCGTGTTAGCGTATTAGCATATTAGCATATTAGCATAGCATATTAGCATATTACCATATTTAGCATATTAACATAGCACATTAGCATATTAGCATATTAGCATATTAGCATAGCATATTAGCATATTAGCATAGCATATTAGCATATTAGCATATTAGCATATTAGCATATTAGCATAGCATATTAGCATATTAGCATAGCATATTAGCATATTAGCATATTAGCATAGCGTGTTAGCGTATTAACATATTAGCATAGCATATTAGCATATTAGCATATTAGCATAGCATATTAGCATATTAGCATAGCGTGTTAGCGTATTAGCATATTAGCATATTAGCATATTAGCATAGCATATTAGCATATTAGCATATTAGCATATTAGCATAGCGTGTTAGCGTATTAGCATATTAGCATAGCATATTAGCATATTAGTATATTAGCATATTAGCATAGCATATTAGCATATTAGCATATTAGCATATTAGCATATTAGCATATTAGCATATTAGCATAGCATGTTAGCATATTAGCATATTAGCATATTAGCATATTAGAGAATTAACATATTAGCATATTAACATATTAGCATATTAACATATTAACATAGCATATTAGCACATTAACATATTAGCATATTAGCATAGCATATTAGCATATTAGCATATTAGCATATTAGCATAGCATATTAGCATATTAACATATTAGCATATTAGCATAGCATATTAGCATATTAGCATATTAGCATATTAGCATAGCGTGTTAGCATATTAACATATTAGCACATTAGCATATTAGTAAATTAGCATAGCATATTAGCATATTAGCATATTAGCATATTAGCATATTAGCATATTAGCATAGCATATTAGCATATTAGCATATTAACATATTAGCATATTAGCATAGCATATTAGCATATTAGCATATTAGCATATTAGCATAGCGTGTTAGCATATTAACATATTAGCACATTAGCATAGCATATTAGCATATTAGCATATTAGCATAGCGTGTTAGCATATTAGCGTATTAGCATATTAGCATATTAGCATAGCGTGTTAGCATATTAACATATTAGCACATTAGCATATTAGCAAATTAGCATAGCATATTAGCATATTAGCATATTAGCATATTAGCATAGCGTGTTAGCATATTAGCGTATTAGCATATTAGCATATTAGCATAGCATATTAGCATATTAGCATATTTGCATATTAGCATAGCATATTAGCATATTAGCATATTAGCATAGCATATTAGCATATTAGCATATTAGCATAGCATATTAGCATATTAGCATATTAGCATATTAGCATAGCATATTAGCATATTAGCATATTAGCATAGCATATTAGCATATTAGCAGCGTGTTAGCGTATTAGCATATTAGCATATTAGCATAGCATATTAGCATATTAGCATATTAGCATATTAACATAGCATATTAGCATATTAGCATATTAGCATATTAGCATAGTATAACGTGTTAGCGTATTAGCATATTAGCATATTAGTATAGCATATTAGCATATTAGCATATTAGCATATTAGCATAGCATATTAGCATAACATATTAGCATATTAGCATAGCGTGTTAACGTATTAGCATATTAGCATATTAGCATAGCATATTAGCATATTAGCATATTATATTAGAATAGCATATTAGCAAATTAGCATATTAGCATATTAGCATAGTATATTAGCATATTAGCATATTAGCATAGCATTTTAGCATAGCATATTAGCATAGCGTGTTAGCGTATTAGCATATTAGCATATTACCATAGCATATTAGCATAGCATATTAGCATATTAGCATATTAGCATATTAGCATAGCATATTAGCATATTAGCATATTAGCATATTAGCATAGCATATTAGCATATTAGCATATTAGCATAGCATATTAGCATATTAGCATATTAGCATAGCATATTAGCATATTAGCATATTAGCATATTAGCATAGCATATTAGCATAGCATATTAGCATATTAGCATATTAGCATATTAGCATATTAGCATATTAGCATAGCGTGTTAGCGTATTAGCATATTAGCATATTAGCATAGCATATTAGCATATTAGCATATTAGCATAGCATATTAGCATATTAGCATATTAGCATATTAGCATAGTATATTAGCATATTAGCATATTAGCATAGCATATTAGCATAGCGTGTTAGCGTATTAGCATATTAGCATATTAGCATAGCATATTAGCATATTAGCATATTAGCATATTAGCATAGTATATTAGCATATTAGCATATTAGCATAGCATATTAGCATAGCGTGTTAGCGTATTAGCATATTAGCATATTAGCATAGCATATTAGCATATTAGCATATTAGCATATTAGCATAGCGTGTTAGCATAGCGTATTAGCATATTAGCATATTAGCATATTAGCATATTAGCATAGCGTGTTAGCATATTAGCATATTAGCATAGCATATTAGCATATTAGCATATTAGCATATTAGCATATTAGCATATTAGCATATTAGCATAGCATATTAGCATATTAGCATATTAGCATATTAGCATAGCGTGTTAGCGTATTAGCATATTAGCATATTAGCATAGCATATTAGCATATTAGCATATTAGCATATTAGCATATTAGTATAGCATATTAGCATATTAGCATATTAGCATATTAGCATATTAGTATATTAGCATAGCATATTAGCATATTAGCATATTAGCATAGCATATTAGCATATTAGCATATTAGCATAGCGTGTTAGCGTATTAGCATATTAGCATATTAGCATAGCATATTAGCATATTACCATATTTAGCATATTAACATAGCATATTAGCATATTAGCATATTAGCATATTAGTATAGCATATTAGCATATTAGCATAGCATATTAGCATATTAGCATATTAGCATATTAGCATATTAGCATAGCATATTAGCATATTAGCATAGCATATTAGCATATTAGCATATTAGCATAGCGTGTTAGCGTATTAACATATTAGCATAGCATATTAGCATATTAGCATATTAGCATAGCATATTAGCATATTAGCATAGCGTGTTAGCGTATTAGCATATTAGCATATTAGCATATTAGCATAGCATATTAGCATATTAGCATATTAGCATATTAGCATAGCGTGTTAGCGTATTAGCATATTAGCATATTAGCATAGCATATTAGCATATTAGTATATTAGCATATTAGCATAGCATATTAGCATATTAGCATATTAGCATATTAGCATATTAGCATAGCATGTTAGCATATTAGCATATTAGCATATTAGCATATTAGAGAATTAACATATTAGCATATTAGCATATTAGCATATTAACATATTAGCATAGCATATTAGCATATTAACATATTAGCATATTAGCATAGCATATTAGCATATTAGCATATTAGCATAGCATATTAGCATATTAGCATATTAGCATATTAGCATAGTATATTAGCATATTAGCATATTAGCATATTAGCATAGCGTGTTAGCGTATTAGCATATTAGCATATTAGCATAGCATATTAGCATATTAGCATATTAACATAGCATATTAGCATATTAGCATATTAGCATATTAGCATATTAGCATAGTATAAGGTGTTAGCATATTAGCATATTAGCATATTAGCATAGCATATTAGCATATTAGCATATTAGCATATTAGCATATTAGCATAGCATATTAGCATAACATATTAGCATATTAGCATATTAGCATATTAGCATAGCGTGTTAACGTATTAGCATATTAGCATATTAGCATAGTATATTAGCATATTAGCATATTAGCATATTAGCATATTAGCATATTAGCATATTAGCATATTAACATAGCATATTAGCATAGCATATTAGCATAGTATATTAGCATAGCATATTAGCATATTAGTATATTAGCATATTAGCATAGCGTGTTAGCGTATTAGCATATTAGCATATTAGCATATTAGCATAGCATATTAGCATATTAGCATATTAGCATATTAACATATTAGCATAGCATATTAGCATATTAGCATATTAGCATATTAGCATAGCATATTAGCATATTAGCATATTAGCATATTAGCATAGCATATTAGCATATTAGCATATTAACCATATTAGTATATTAGCATAGCATATTAGCATATTACCATATTAGCATAGCATATTAGCATATTAGCATAGCGTGTTAGCATATTAACATATTAGCATATTAGCATATTAGCATATTAGCATAGCATATTAGCATATAGCATATTAGCATAGCATATTAGCATATTAGCATATTAGCATATTAGCATATAGCATAGTATATTAGCATATTAGCATATTAGCATATTAGCATATTAGCATAGCATATTAGCATAGTATATTAGCATAGCATATTAGCATAGCGTGTTAGCGTATTAGCATATTAGCATATTAATATAGCATATTAGCATAGCATATTAGCATATTAGCATATTAGCATAGCATATTAGCATATTAGCATATTAGCATATTAGCATAGCATATTAGCATATTAGCATATTAGCATAGCATATTAGCATATTAGCATATTAGTATAGCATATTAGCATATTAGCATATTAGCATATTAGCATAGCATATTAGCATAGCATATTAGCATATTAGCATATTAGCATATTAGCATATTAGCATATTAGCATAGCGTGTTAGCGTATTAGCATATTAGCATATTAGCATAGCATATTAGCATATTAGCATATTAACATATTAGCATATTAGCATAGCATATTAGCATATTAGCATATTAGCATATTAGTATAGTATATTAGCATATTAGCATATTAGCATAGCATATTAGCATAGCATATTAGCATAGCGTGTTAGCGTATTAGCATATTAGCATATTAGCATAGCATATTAGCATATTAGCATACTAGCATATTAGCATAGCGTGTTAGCATATTAGCGTATTAGCATATTAGCATATTAGCATATTAGCATATTAGCATATTAGCATATAGCATAGCGTGTTAGCATATTAGCATATTAGCATATTAGCATATTAGCATAGCATATTAGCATATTAGCATATTAGCATATTAGCATATTAGCATAGCATATTAGCATATTAGCATATTAGCATATTAGCATAGCGTATTAGCATAGCGTGTTAACGTATTAGCATATTAGCATATTAATATAGCATATTAGCATAGCATATTAGCATATTAGCATATTAGCATATTAGCATAGCATATTAGCATTTTAGCATATTAGCATATTAGCATAGCATATTAGCATATTAGCATATTAGCATAGCATATTAGCATATTAGCATATTAGTATAGCATATTAGCATATTAGCATATTAGCATATTAGCATAGCATATTAGCATAGCATATTAGCATATTAGCATATTAGCATATTAGCATATTAGCATATTAGCATAGCGTGTTAGCGTATTAGCATATTAGCATATTAGCATAGCATATTAGCATATTAACATATTAGCATATTAACATATTAGCGTAGCATATTAGCATATTAGCATATTAGCATATTAGCATAGTATATTAGCATATTAGCATATTAGCATAGCATATTAGCATAGCGTGTTAGCGTATTAGCATATTAGCATATTAGCATAGCATATTAGCATATTAGCATATTAGCATAGCGTGTTAGCATATTAGCATATTAGCATATTAGCATAGCATATTAGCATATTAGCATAGCATATTAGCATATTAGCATATTAGCATATTAGCATAGCATATTAGCATATTAGCATATTAGCATATTAGCATAGCATATTAGCATATTAGCATATTAGCATATTAGCATAGTATATTAGCATATTAGCATATTAGCATAGCATATTAGCATAGCGTGTTAGCGTATTAGCATATTAGCATATTAGCATAGCATATTAGCATATTAGCATATTAGCATATTAGCATAGCGTGTTAACGTATTAGCATATTAGCATATTAGCATAGCGTGTTAACGTATTAGCATATTAGCATATTAGCATAGCATATTAGCATATTAGCATAGCATATTAGCATATTAGCATATTAGCATATTAGCATAGTATATTAGCATATTAGCATATTAGCATATTAGCATATTAGCATATTAGCATAGCATATTAGCATATTAGCATATTAGCATAGCATATTAGCATATTAGCATATTAGCATATTAGCAGCGTGTTAGCGTATTAGCATATTAGCATATTAGCATAGCATATTAGCATATTAGCATATTAGCATATTAACATAGCATATTAGCATATTAGCATATTAGCATATTAGCATAGTATAACGTGTTAGCGTATTAGCATATTAGCATATTAGTATAGCATATTAACATATTAGCATATTAGCATAGCATATTAGCATAACATATTAGCATATTAGCATATTAGCATATTAGCATAGCGTGTTAACGTATTAGCATATTAGCATATTAGCATAGCATATTAGCATATTAGCATATTAGAATAGCATATTAGCAAATTAGCATATTAGCATATTAGCATAGTATATTAGCATATTAGCATATTAGCATAGCATATTAGCATAGCATATTAGCATAGCGTGTTAGCGTATTAGCATATTAGCATATTACCATAGCATATTAGCATAGCATATTAGCATATTAGCATATTAGCATAGCATATTAGCATATTAGCATATTAGCATATTAGCATAGCATATTAGCATATTAGCATATTAGCATAGCATATTAGCATATTAGCATATTAGCATAGCATATTAGCATATTAGCATATTAGCATATTAGCATAGCATATTAGCATAGCATATTAGCATATTAGCATATTAGCATATTAGCATATTAGCATAGCGTGTTAGCGTATTAGCATATTAGCATATTAGCATAGCATATTAGCATATTAGCATATTAGCATAGCATATTAGCATATTAGCATATTAGCATATTAGCATAGTATATTAGCATATTAGCATATTAGCATAGCATATTAGCATAGCGTGTTAGCGTATTAGCATATTAGCATATTAGCACAGCATATTAGCATATTAGCATATTAGCATATTAGCATAGCGTGTTAGCATATTAGCGTATTAGCATATTAGCATATTAGCATATTAGCATATTAGCATATTAGCATAGCGTGTTAGCATATTAGCATATTAGCATAGCATATTAGCATATTAGCATATTAGCATATTAGCATATTAGCATAGCATATTAGCATATTAGCATATTAGCATATTAGCATATTAGCATATTAGCATAGCGTGTTAGCGTATTAGCATATTAGCATATTAGCATAGCATATTAGCATATTAGCATATTAACATATTAGCATAGCATATTAGCATATTAGCATATTAGTATATTAGCATAGCATATTAGCATATTAGCATATTAGCATAGCATATTAGCATATTAGCATATTAGTATAGCGTGTTAGCGTATTAGCATATTAGCATATTAGCATAGCATATTAGCATATTACCATATTTAGCATATTAACATAGCATATTAGCATATTAGCATATTAGCATATTAGCATAGCATATTAGCATATTAGCATAGCATATTAGCATATTAGCATATTAGCATATTAGCATATTAGCATAGCATATTAGCATATTAGCATAGCATATTAGCATATTAGCATATTAGCATAGCGTGTTAGCGTATTAACATATTAGCATAGCATATTAGCATATTAGCATATTAGCATAGCATATTAGCATATTAGCATAGCGTGTTAGCGTATTAGCATATTAGCATATTAGCATATTAGCATAGCATATTAGCATATTAGCATATTAGCATATTAGCATAGCGTGTTAGCGTATTAGCATATTAGCATAGCATATTAGCATATTAGTATATTAGCATATTAGCATAGCATATTAGCATATTAGCATATTAGCATATTAGCATATTAGCATATTAGCATATTAGCATAGCATGTTAGCATATTAGCATATTAGCATATTAGCATATTAGAGAATTAACATATTAGCATATTAACATATTAGCATATTAACATATTAACATAGCATATTAGCACATTAACATATTAGCATATTAGCATAGCATATTAGCATATTAGCATATTAGCATATTAGCATAGCATATTAGCATATTAACATATTAGCATATTAGCATAGCATATTAGCATATTAGCATATTAGCATATTAGCATAGCGTGTTAGCATATTAACATATTAGCACATTAGCATATTAGTAAATTAGCATAGCATATTAGCATATTAGCATATTAGCATATTAGCATATTAGCATATTAGCATAGCATATTAGCATATTAGCATATTAACATATTAGCATATTAGCATAGCATATTAGCATATTAGCATATTAGCATATTAGCATAGCGTGTTAGCATATTAACATATTAGCACATTAGCATATTAGCAAATTAGCATAGCATATTAGCATATTAGCATATTAGCATAGCGTGTTAGCATATTAGCGTATTAGCATATTAGCATATTAGCATAGCGTGTTAGCATATTAACATATTAGCACATTAGCATATTAGCAAATTAGCATAGCATATTAGCATATTAGCATATTAGCATATTAGCATAGCGTGTTAGCATATTAGCGTATTAGCATATTAGCATATTAGCATAGCATATTAGCATATTAGCATATTTGCATATTAGCATAGCATATTAGCATATTAGCATATTAGCATAGCATATTAGCATATTAGCATATTAGCATAGCATATTAGCATATTAGCATATTAGCATATTAGCATAGCATATTAGCATATTAGCATATTAGCATAGCATATTAGCATATTAGCAGCGTGTTAGTGTATTAGCATATTAGCATATTAGCATAGCATATTAGCATATTAGCATATTAGCATATTAACATAGCATATTAGCATATTAGCATATTAGCATATTAGCATAGTATAACGTGTTAGCGTATTAGCATATTAGCATATTAGTATAGCATATTAGCATATTAGCATATTAGCATATTAGCATAGCATATTAGCATAACATATTAGCATATTAGCATATTAGCATAGCGTGTTAACGTATTAGCATATTAGCATATTAGCATAGCATATTAGCATATTAGCATATTATATTAGAATAGCATATTAGCAAATTAGCATATTAGCATATTAGCATAGTATATTAGCATATTAGCATATTAGCATAGCATTTTAGCATAGCATATTAGCATAGCGTGTTAGCGTATTAGCATATTAGCATATTACCATAGCATATTAGCATAGCATATTAGCATATTAGCATATTAGCATATTAGCATAGCATATTAGCATATTAGCATATTAGCATATTAGCATAGCATATTAGCATATTAGCATATTAGCATAGCATATTAGCATATTAGCATATTAGCATAGCATATTAGCATATTAGCATATTAGCATATTAGCATAGCATATTAGCATAGCATATTAGCATATTAGCATATTAGCATATTAGCATATTAGCATATTAGCATAGCGTGTTAGCGTATTTGCATATTAGCATATTAGCATAGCATATTAGCATATTAGCATATTAGCATAGCATATTAGCATATTAGCATATTAGCATATTAGCATAGTATATTAGCATATTAGCATATTAGCATAGCATATTAGCATAGCGTGTTAGCGTATTAGCATATTAGCATATTAGCATAGCATATTAGCATATTAGCATATTAGCATATTAGCATAGTATATTAGCATATTAGCATATTAGCATAGCATATTAGCATAGCGTGTTAGCGTATTAGCATATTAGCATATTAGCATAGCATATTAGCATATTAGCATATTAGCATATTAGCATAGCGTGTTAGCATATTAGCGTATTAGCATATTAGCATATTAGCATAGTAGCATATTAGCATAGCGTGTTAGCATATTAGCATATTAGCATAGCATATTAGCATATTAGCATATTAGCATATTAGCATATTAGCATATTAGCATATTAGCATAGCATATTAGCATATTAGCATATTAGCATATTAGCATAGCGTGTTAGCGTATTAGCATATTAGCATATTAGCATAGCATATTAGCATATTAGCATATTAGCATATTAGCATATTAGTATAGCATATTAGCATATTAGCATATTAGCATATTAGCATATTAGTATATTAGCATAGCATATTAGCATATTAGCATATTAGCATAGCATATTAGCATATTAGCATATTAGCATAGCGTGTTAGCGTATTAGCATATTAGCATATTAGCATAGCATATTAGCATATTACCATATTTAGCATATTAACATAGCATATTAGCATATTAGCATATTAGCATATTAGTATAGCATATTAGCATATTAGCATAGCATATTAGCATATTAGCATATTAGCATATTAGCATATTAGCATAGCATATTAGCATATTAGCATAGCATATTAGCATATTAAGCATATTAGCATAGCGTGTTAGCGTATTAACATATTAGCATAGCATATTAGCATATTAGCATATTAGCATAGCATATTAGCATATTAGCATAGCGTGTTAGCGTATTAGCATATTAGCATATTAGCATATTAGCATAGCATATTAGCATATTAGCATATTAGCATATTAGCATAGCGTGTTAGCGTATTAGCATATTAGCATATTAGCATAGCATATTAGCATATTAGTATATTAGCATATTAGCATAGCATATTAGCATATTAGCATATTAGCATATTAGCATATTAGCATAGCATGTTAGCATATTAGCATATTAGCATATTAGCATATTAGAGAATTAACATAGCATATTAGCATATTAGCATATTAACATATTAGCATAGCATATTAGCATATTAACATATTAGCATATTAGCATAGCATATTAGCATATTAGCATATTAGCATATTAGCATAGCATATTAGCATATTAGCATATTAGCATATTAGCATAGTATATTAGCATATTAGCATATTAGCATATTAGCATAGCGTGTTAGCGTATTAGCATATTAGCATATTAGCATAGCATATTAGCATATTAGCATATTAACATAGCATATTAGCATATTAGCATATTAGCAATATTAGCATATTAGCATAGTATAAGGTGTTAGCATATTAGCATATTAGCATATTAGCATAGCATATTAGCATATTAGCATATTAGCATATTAGCATATTAGCATAGCATATTAGCATAACATATTAGCATATTAGCATATTAGCATATTAGCATAGCGTGTTAACGTATTAGCATATTAGCATATTAGCATATTAGCATAGTATATTAGCATATTAGCATATTAGCATATTAGCATATTAGCATATTAACATAGCATATTAGCATAGCATATTAGCATAGTATATTAGCATAGCATATTAGCATATTAGTATATTAGCATATTAGCATAGCGTGTTAGCGTATTAGCATATTAGCATATTAGCATATTAGCATAGCATATTAGCATATTAGCATATTAGCATATTAACATATTAGCATAGCATATTAGCATATTAGGCATATTAGCATATTAGCATAGCATATTAGCATATTAGCATATTAGCATATTAGCATAGCATATTAGCATATTAGCATATTAACATATTAGTATATTAGCATAGCATATTAGCATATTACTATATTAGCATAGCATATTAGCATATTAGCATAGCGTGTTAGCATATTAACATATTAGCATATTAGCATATTAGCATATTAGCATAGCATATTAGCATATTAGCATATTAGCATAGCATATTAGCATATTAGCATATTAGCATATTAGCATATTAGCATAGTATATTAGCATATTAGCATATTAGCATATTAGCATATTAGCATAGCATATTAGCATAGTATATTAGCATAGCATATTAGCATAGCGTGTTAGCGTATTAGCATATTAGCATATTAATATAGCATATTAGCATAGCATATTAGCATATTAGCATATTAGCATAGCATATTAGCATATTAGCATATTAGCATATTAGCATAGCATATTAGCATATTAGCATATTAGCATAGCATATTAGCATATTAGCATATTAGTATAGCATATTAGCATATTAGTATAGCATATTAGCATATTAGCATATTAGCATATTAGCATAGCATATTAGCATAGCATATTAGCATATTAGCATATTAGCATATTAGCATATTAGCATATTAGCATATTAGCATATTAGCATATTAACATATTAGCATATTAGCATAGCATATTAGCATATAGCATATTAGCATATTAGTATAGTAGCATATTAGTATAGTATATTAGCATATTAGCATATTAGCATAGCATATTAGCATAGCGTGTTAGCGTATTAGCATATTAGCATATTAGCATAGCATATTAGCATATTAGCATATTAGCATATTAGCATAGCGTGTTAGCATATTAGCGTATTAGCATATTAGCATATTAGCATATTAGCATATTAGCATATTAGCATAGCGTGTTAGCATATTCATATTAGCATATTAGCATATTAGCATAGCATATTAGCATATTAGCATATTAGCATATTAGCATATTAGCATAGCATATTAGCATATTAGCATATTAGCATATTAGCATAGCGTATTAGCATAGCGTGTTAACGTATTAGCATATTAGCATATTAATATAGCATATTAGCATAGCATATTAGCATATTAGCATATTAGCATATTAGCATAGCATATTAGCATTTTAGCATATTAGCATATTAGCATAGCATATTAGCATATTAGCATATTAGCATAGCATATTAGCATATTTGCATATTAGTATAGCATATTAGCATATTAGCATATTAGCATATTAGCATAGCATATTAGCATAGCATATTAGCATATTAGCATATTAGCATATTAGCATATTAGCATATTAGCATAGCGTGTTAGCGTATTAGCATATTAGCATATTAGCATAGCATATTAGCATATTAACATATTAGCATATTAACATATTAGCATATTAACATATTAGCGTAGCATATTAGCATATTAGCATATTAGCATATTAGCATAGTATATTAGCATATTAGCATATTAGCATAGCATATTAGCATAGCGTGTTAGCGTATTAGCATATTAGCATATTAGCATAGCATATTAGCATATTAGCATATTAGCATAGCGTGTTAGCATATTAGCATATTAGCATATTAGCATAGCATATTAGCATATTAGCATAGCATATTAGCATATTAGCATATTAGCATATAGTATAGCATATTAGCATATTAGCATATTAGCATATTAGCATAGCATATTAGCATATTAGCATATTAGCATATTAGCATAGTATATTAGCATATTAGCATATTAGCATAGCATATTAGCATAGCGTGTTAGCGTATTAGCATATTAGCATATTAGCATAGCATATTAGCATATTAGCATATTAGCATATTAGCATAGCGTGTTAACGTATTAGCATATTAGCATATTAGCATAGCGTGTTAACGTATTAGCATATTAGCATATTAGCATAGCATATTAGCATATTAGCATAGCATATTAGCATATTAGCATATTAGCATATTAGCATAGTATATTAGCATATTAGCATATTAGCATATTAGCATATTAACATAGCATATTAGCATAGCATATTAGCATAGCATATTAGCATAGCATATTAGCAAATTAGTATATTAGCATATTAGCATAGCGTGTTAGCGTATTAGCATATTAGCATATTAGCATATTAGCATAGCATATTAGCATATTAGCATATTAGCATATTAACATATTAGCATAGCATATTAGCATATTAGCATATTAGCATATTAGCATAGCATATTAGCATATTAGCATATTAGCATAGCATATTAGCATATTAGCATATTAACATATTAGTATATTAGCATAGCATATTAGCATATTACCATATTAGCATAGCATATTAGCATATTAGCATATCGTGTTAGCATATTACATATTAGCATATTAGCATATTAGCATAGCATATTAGCATATTAGCATATTAGCATAGCATATTAGCATATTAGCATATTAGCATATTAGCATAGTATATTAGCATATTAGCATATTAGCATATTAGCATATTAGCATATTAGCATAGCATATTAGCATAGCATATTAGCATAGCATATTAGCATAGCGTGTTAGCGTATTAGCATATTAGCATATTAATATAGCATATTAGCATAGCATATTAGCATATTAGCATATTAGCATATTAGCATATTAGCATAGCATATTAGCATATTAGCATATTAGCATATTAGCATAGCATATTAGCATATTAGCATATTAGCATAGCATATTAGCATATTAGCATATTAGTATAGCATATTAGCATATTAGCATATTAGCATAGTATATTAGCATAGCATATTAGCATATTAGCATATTAGCATATTAGCATATTAGCATATTAGCATAGCGTGTTAGCGTATTAGCATATTAGCATATTAGCATAGCATATTAGCATATTAGCATATTAGCATATTAGCATAGCATATTAGCATATTAGCAATTAGCATATTAGCATAGTATATTAGCATATTAGCATATTAGCATAGCATATTAGCATAGCGTGTTAGCGTATTAGCATATTAGCATATTAGCATAGCATATTAGCATATTAGCATATTAGCATATTAGCATAGCGTGTTAGCATTTAGCGTGTTAGCATATTAGCGTATTAGCATATTAGCATATTAGCATATTAGCATATTAGCATATTAGCATATTAGCATAGCGTGTTAGCATATTAGCATATTAGCATAGCATATTAGCATATTAGCATATTAGCATAGCATATTAGCATATTAGCATATTAACATATTAGTATATTAGCATAGCATATTAACATATTACCATATTAGCATAGCATATTAGCATATTAGCATAGCGTGTTAGCATATTAACATATAGCATATTAGCATAGCATATTAGCATATAGCATATTAGCATAGCATATTAGCATATTAGCATATTAGCATAGTATATTAGCATATTAGCATATTAGCATAGCATATTAGCATAGCATATTAGCATAGCGTGTTAGCGTATTAGCATATTAGCATATTACCATAGCATATTAGCATAGCATATTAGCATATTAGCATATTAGCATATTAGCATATTAGCATATTTGCATATTTGCATATTAGCATAGCATATTAGCATATTAGCATATTAGCATATTAGCATATTAGCATAGCATATTAGCATATTAGCATATTAGCATAGCGTGTTAGCGTATTAGCATATTAGCATATTAGCGTAGCATATTAGCATATTAGCATATAGCATATTAGCATAGCATGTTAGCATATTAACGTATTAGCATATTAGCATATTAGCATAGCATATTAGCATATTAACATATTAGCATATTAGCATATTAACATATTAGCATATTAGCATAGCATATTAGTATATTAGCATATTAGCAAATTAGCATAGCGTGTTAGCGTATTAGCATATTAGCATAGCATATTAGCATATTAGCATATTAGCATAGCATATTAGCATATTAGCATATTAGCATATTAGCATAGCGTGTTAGCATATTAGCGTATTAGCATATTAGCATATTAGCATATTAGCATATTAGCATATTAACATATTAGCATAGTATATTAGCATATTAGCATATTAGCATATTAGCATATTAGCATAGCATATTAGCATATTAGCATAGCGTGTTAGCGTATTAGCATATTAGCATATTAGCATATTAGCATATTAGCATATTAGCATATTATCATATTAGCATATTAGCATATTAGCATATTAGCATAGCATATTAGCATATTAGCATATTAGCATATAGCATATTAACATAGCATATTAGCATATTAGCATATTAGCATATTAGCATAGCGTGTTAGCATATTAGCATATTAGCATATTAGCATAGCATATTAGCATATTAGCATATTAGCATAGCATATTAGCATAGCATATTAGCATAGCGTGTTAGCGTATTAGCATATTAGCATATTACCATAGCATATTAGCATAGTATATTAGCATATTAGCATATTAGCATATTAGCATAGCATATTAGCATATTAGCATATTAGCATATTAGCATAGCATATTAGCATATTAGCATATTAGCATAGCATATTAGCATATTAACATATTAGCATAGCAATATTAGCATATTAGCATATTAGTATATTAGCATAGCATATTAGCATAGCATATTAGCATATTAGCATATTAGCATATTAGCATAGCGTGTTAGCATATTAGCATATTAGCATAGCATATTAGCATATTAGCATATTAGCATATTAGCATAGCATATTAGCATATTAGCATATTAGCATAGCATATTAGCATATTAGCATATTAGCATATTAGCATAGCATATTAGCATATTAGCATATTAGCATATTAGCATATTAGCATAGCATATTAGCATATTAGCAAATTAGCATATTAGCATATTAGGCATGTTAGCATATTAGCATGTTAGCATATTAGCATAGCATTTAAGTATATTAGCATATTAGCATAGCATATTAGCATAGCGTGTTAGCATATTAGCATATTAGCATATTAGCATAGCATATTAGCATATTAGCATATTAGCATATTAGCATATTAGCATAGCATATTAGCATATTAGCATATTAGCATAGCATATTAGCATATTAGCATATTAGCATATTAGCAGCGTGTTAGCGTATTAGCATATTAGCATATTAGCATATTAGCATAGCATATTAGCATATTAGCATATTAGCATATTAACATAGCATATTAGCATATTAGCATATTAGCATATTAGCATAGTATAACGTGTTAGCGTATTAGTATATTAGTATAGCATATTAGCATATTAGCATATTAGCATATTAGCATAGCATATTAGCGTAACATATTAGCATATTAGCATATTAGCATATTAGCATAGCGTGTTAACGTATTAGCATATTAGCATATTAGCATAGCATATTAGCATATTAGCATATTAGCATATTAGCATAGTATATTAGCATATTAGCATATTAGCATATTAGCATATTAACATATTAGCATATTAGCATAGCATATTAGCATAGCATATTAGCATAGCATATTAGCATATTAGTATATTAGCATATTAGCATAGCGTGTTAGCGTATTAGCATATTAGCATATTAGCATAGCATATTAGCATATTAGCATATTAGCATATTAGCATATTAGCATATTAACATATTAGCATAGCATATTAGCATATTAGCATATTAGCATATTAGCATAGCATATTAGCATATTAGCATATTAGCATATTAGCATAGCATATTAGCATATTAGCATATTAACATATTAGTATATTAGCATAGCATATTAACATATTACCATATTAGCATAGCATATTAGCATATTAGCATAGCGTGTTAGCATATTAACATATTAGCATATTAGCATAGCATATTAGCATATTAGCATATTAGCATAGCATATTAGCATATTAGCATATTAGCATATTAGCATAGTATATTAGCATATTAGCATATTAGCATAGCATATTAGCATAGCGTGTTAGCGTATTAGCATATTAGCATATTAGCATAGCATATTAGCATAGCATATTAGCATATTAGCATATTAGCATATTAGCATATTAGCATATTTGCATATTTGCATATTAGCATAGCATATTAGCATATTAGCATATTAGCATATTAGCATATTAGCATAGCATATTAGCATATTAGCATATTAGCATAGCGTGTTAGCGTATTAGGCATATTAGCATATTAGCGTAGCATATTAGCATATTAACATATTAGCATATTAGCATAGCATGTTAGCATATTAACGTATTAGCATATTAGCATATTAGCATATTAGCATAGCATATTAGCATATTAACATATTAGCATATTAACATATTAACATATAGCATATAGCATAGCATATTAGTATATTAGCATATTAGCATATTAGCATAGCGTGTTAGCGTATTAGCATATTAGCATATTAGCATATTAGCATATAGCATATTAGCATAGCATATTAGCATATTAGCATATTAGCATATTAGCATAGCGTGTTAGCATATTAGCGTATTAGCATATTAGCGTATTAGCATATTAGCATATTAGCATATAGCATATTAGCATATTAACATATTAGCATAGTATATTAGCATATTAGCATATTAGCATATTAGCATATTAGCATAGCATATTAGCATATTAGCATAGCGTGTTAGCGTATTAGCATATTAGCATATTAGCATATTAGCATATTAGCATATTATCATATTAGCATATTAGCATATTAGCATATTAGCATAGCATATTAGCATATTAGCATATTAGCATATTAGCATATTAGCATATTAACATAGCATATTAGCATATTAGCATATTAGCATATTAGCATAGCGTGTTAGCATATAGCATATTAGCATATTAGCATAGCATATTAGCATATTAGCATATTAGCATATTAGCATATTAGCATATTAGCATATTAGCAAATTAGCATAGCATATTAGCATATTAGCATATTAGCATATTAGCATAGCGTGTTAGCATATTAGCGTATTAACATATTAGCATATTAGCATAGCATATTAGCATATTAGCATATTAGCATATTAGCATAGCGTGTTAGCGTATTAGCATATTAGCATATTAGCATAGCATATTAGCAAATTAGCATATTAGCATATTAGCATAGCATATTAACATATTAGCATATTAGCATATTAGCATATTAGCATAGCATATTAGCATAGCGAGTTAGCGTATTAGCATATTAGCATATTAGCATAGCATATTAGCATATTAGCATATTAGCATATTAGCATAGCGTGTTAGCATATTAGCATATTAGCATATTAGCATAGCATATTAGCATATTAGCATATTAGCATATTAGCATAGCATATTAGCATATTAGCATATTAGCATAGCATATTAGCATATTAGCATATTAGCATAGTATATTAGCATATTAGCATATTAGCATATTAGCATAGCGTGTTAGCGTATTAGCATATTAGCATAGCATATAGCATATTAGCATATTAGCATATTAACATAGCATATTAGCATATTAGCATATTAGCATATTAGCATAATTAGCATAGTATAAGGTGTTAGCATATTAGCATATTAGCATATTAGCATATTAGCATAGCATATTAGCATATTAGCATATTAGCATATTAGCATATTAGCATAGCATATTAGCATAACATATTAGCATATTAGCATATTAGCATATTAGCATAGCGTGTTAACGTATTAGCATATTAGCATATTAGCATAGCATATTAGCATATTAGCATAGCATATTAGCATATTAGCATATTAGCATAGTATATTAGCATATTAGCATATTAACATATTAGCATATTAGCATATTAACATAGCATATTAGCATAGCATATTAGCATAGCATATTCGCATAGCATATTAGCATATTAGTATATTAGCATATTAGCATAGCGTGTTAGCGTATTAGCATATTAGCATATTAGCATATTAGCATAGCATATTAGCATATTAGCATATTAGCATATTAACATATTAGCATAGCATATTAGCATATTAGCATATTAGCATATTAGCATAGCATATTAGCATATTAACATATTAGCATATTAGCATAGCATATTAGCATATTAGCATATTAACATATTAGTATATTAGCATAGCATATTAGCATATTACCATATTAGCATAGCATATTACCATATTAGCATAGCATATTAGCATATTAGCATAGCGTGTTAGCATATTAACATATTAGCATATTAGCATATTAGCATAGCATATTAGCATATTAGCATATTAGCATAGCATATTAGCATATTAGCATAGTATATTAGCATATTAGCATATTAGCATATTAGCATATTAGCATAGCATATTAGCATAGCATATTAGCATAGCATATTAGCATAGCGTGTTAGCGTTTAGCATATTAGCATATTACCATAGCATATTAGCATAGCATATTAGCATATTAGCATATTAGCATATTAGCATAGCATATTAGCATATTAGCATATTAGCATATTAGCATAGCATATTAGCATATTAGCATATTAGCATAGCATATTAACATATTAGTATATTAGTATAGCATATTAGCATATTAGCATATTAGCATATTAGCATAGCATATTAGCATAGCATATTAGCATATTAGCATATTAGCATATTAGCATATTAGCATAGCGTGTTAGCGTATTAGCATATTAGCATATTAGCATAGCATATTAGCATATTAGCACATTAGCATATTAGCATAGCATATTAGCATATTAGCATATTAGCATAGTATATTAGCAATATTAGCATATTAGCATAGCATATTAGCATAGCGTGTTAGCGTATTAGCATATTAGCATATTAGCATAGCATATTAGCATATTAGCATATTAGCATATTAGCATAGCGTGTTAGCATATTAGCGTATTAGCATATTAGCATATTAGCATATTAGCATATTAGCATATTAGCATAGCATGTTAGCATATTAGCATATTAGTATATTAGCATATTAGCATAGCATATTAGCATATAGCATATTAGCATATTAGCATAGCATATTAGCATATTAGCATATTAGCATATTAGCATAGCGTATTAGCGTATTAGCATATTAGCATATTAGCATAGTATATTAGCATATTAGCATATTAGCATATTAGCATATTAGCATAGCGTGTTAGCATATTAGCGTATTAGCGTATTAGCATATTAGCATATTAGTATATTAGCATATTAGCATAGCATATTAGCATATTAGCATATTAGCATATTAGCATAGCATATTAGCATATTAACATATTAGCATAGCGTGTTAGTGTATTAGCATATTAGCATATTAGCATAGCATATTAGCATATTAACATATTAGCATATTAGCATATTAGCATATTAGCATAGTATATTAGCATAGTATATTAGCATATTAGCATATTAGCATATTAGCATATTAGCATAGCATATTAGCATATTAGCATATTAGCATATTAGCATAGCGTGTTAGCATATTAGCGTATTAGCGTATTAGCATTTTAGCATATTAGCATATTAGCATATCGTGTTAGCATAGTGTATTAGCATAGCATATTAGCATATTAGTATATTAGCATATTAGCATAGCATATTAACATATTAACATATTAGCATATTAGCATAGCATATTAGCATATTAACATATTAGCATATTAGCATAGCATATTAGCATAGCGTGTTAGCATATTAGCATATTAGCATATTAGCATAGCATATAGCATATTAGCATATTAGCATATTAGCAAATTAGCATAGCATATTAGCATATTAGCATATTAGGCATATTAGCATAGCATATTAGCATATTAGCATATTAGCATATTAGCAGCGTGTTAGCGTATTAGCATATTAGCATATTAGCATAGCATATTAGCATATTAGCATATTAGCATATTAACATAGCATATTAGCATATTAGCATATTAGCATATTAGCATAGTATAACGTGTTAGCGTATTAGTATATAGTATAGCATATTAGCATATTAGCATATTAGCATATTAGCATAGCATATTAGCGTAACATATTAGCATATTAGCATATTAGCATATTAGCATAGCGTGTTAACGTATTAGCATATTAGCATATTAGCATAGCATATTAGCATATTAGCATATTAGCATATTAGCATAGTATATTAGCATATTAGCATATTAGCATATTAGCATATTAGCATATTAACATATTAGCATATTAGGCATAGCATATTAGCATAGCATATTAGCATAGCATATTAGCATATTAGTATATTAGCATATTAGCATAGCGTGTTAGCGTATTAGCATATTAGCATATTAGCATAGCATATTAGCATATTAGCATATTAGCATATTAGCATATTAACATATTAGCATAGCATATTAGCATATTAGCATATTAGCATATTAGCATAGCATCTTAGCATATTAGCATATTAGCATATTAGCATAGCATATTAGCATATTAGCATATTAACATATTAGTATATTAGCATAGCATATTAACATATTACCATATTAGCATAGCATATTAGCATATTAGCATAGCGTGTTAGCATATTAACATATTAGCATATTAGCATAGCATATTAGCATATTAGCATATTAGCATAGCATATTAGCATATTAGCATATTAGCATATTAGCATAGTATATTAGCATATTAGCATATTAGCATAGCATATTAGCATAGCATATTAGCATAGCGTGTTAGCGTATTAGCATATTAGCATATTAGCATAGCATATTAGCATAGCATATTAGCATATTAGCATATTAGCATATTAGCATATTAGCATATTAGCATATTTGCATATTTGCATATTAGCATAGCATATTAGCATATTAGCATATTAGCATATTAGCATAGCATATTAGCATATTAGTATATTAGCATATTAGCATAGCGTGTTAGCGTATTAGCATATTAGCATATTAGCATATTAGGCATAGCATATTAGCATATTAGCATATTAGCATATTAGCATATTAGCATAGCGTGTTAGCATATTAGCGTATTAGCATATTAGCATATTAGCATAGCGTGTTAGCATATTAACATATTAGCACATTAGCATATTAGCAAATTAGCATAGCATATTAGCATATTAGCATATTAGCATATTAGCATAGCGTGTTAGCATATTAGCGTATTAGCATATTAGCATATTAGCATAGCATATTAGCATATTAGCATATTTGCATATTAGCATAGCATATTAGCATATTAGCATATTAGCATAGCATATTAGCATATTAGCATATTAGCATAGCATATTAGCATATTAGCATATTAGCATATTAGCATAGCATATTAGCATATTAGCATATTAGCATAGCATATTAGCATATTAGCAGCGTGTTAGCGTATTAGCATATTAGCATATTAGCATAGCATATTAGCATATTAGCATATTAGCATATTAAGCATAGCATATTAGCATATTAGCATATTAGCATATTAGCATAGTATAACGTGTTAGCGTATTAGCATATTAGCATATTAGTATAGCATATTAGCATATTAGCATATTAGCATATTAGCATAGCATATTAGCATAACATATTAGCATATTAGCATATTAGCATAGCGTGTTAACGTATTAGCATATTAGCATATTAGCATAGCATATTAGCATATTAGCATATTATATTAGAATAGCATATTAGCAAATTAGCATATTAGCATATTAGCATAGTATATTAGCATATTAGCATAATTAGCATAGCATTTTAGCATAGCATATTAGCATAGCGTGTTAGCGTATTAGCATATTAGCATATTACCATAGCATATTAGCATAGCATATTAGCATATTAGCATATTAGCATATTAGCATAGCATATTAGCATATTAGCATATTAGCATATTAGCATAGCATATTAGCATATTAGCATATTAGCATAGCATATTAGGCATATTAGCATATTAGCATAGCATATTAGCATATTAGCATATTAGCATATTAGCATAGCATATTAGCATAGCATATTAGCATATTAGCATATTAGCATATTAGCATATTAGCATATTAGCATAGCGTGTTAGCGGATTTGCATATTAGCATATTAGCATAGCATATTAGCATATTAGCATATTAGCATAGCATATTAGCATATTAGCATATTAGCAAATTAGCATAGTATATTAGCATATTAGCATATTAGCATAGCATATTAGCATAGCGTGTTAGCGTATTAGCATATTAGCATATTAGCATAGCATATTAGCATATTAGCATATTAGCATATTAGCATAGTATATTAGCATATTAGCATATTAGCATAGCATATTAGCATAGCGTGTTAGCGTATTAGCATATTAGCATATTAGCATAGCATATTAGCATATTAGCATATTAGCATATTAGCATAGCGTGTTAGCATATTAGCGTATTAGCATATTAGCATATTAGCATATTAGCATATTAGCATAGCGTGTTAGCATATTAGCATATTAGCATAGCATATAGCATATTAGCATATTAGCATATTAGCATATTAGCATATTAGCATATTAGCATAGCATATTAGCATATTAGCATATTAGCATATTAGCATAGCGTGTTAGCGTATTAGCATATTAGCATATTAGCATAGCATATTAGCATATTAGCATATTAGCATATTAGCATATTAGTATAGCATATTAGCATATTAGCATATTAGCATATTAGCATATTAGTATATTAGCATAGCATATTAGCATATTAGCATATTAGCATAGCATATTAGCATATTAGCATATTAGCATAGCGTGTTAGCGTATTAGCATATTAGCATATTAGCATAGCATATTAGCATATTACCATATTTAGCATATTAACATAGCATATTAGCATATTAGCATATTAGCATATTAGTATAGCATATTAGCATATTAGCATAGCATATTAGCATATTAGCATATTAGCATATTAGCATATTAGCATAGCATATTAGCATATTAGCATAGCATATTAGCATATTAGCATATTAGCATAGCGTGTTAGCGTATTAACATATTAGCATAGCATATTAGCATATTAGCATATTAGCATAGCATATTAGCATATTAGCATAGCGTGTTAGCGTATTAGCATATTAGCATATTAGCATATTAGCATAGCATATTAGCATATTAGCATATTAGCATATTAGCATAGCGTGTTAGCGTATTAGCATATTAGCATATTAGCATAGCATATTAGCATATTAGCATATTAGCATATTAGCATATTAGCATAGCATGTTAGCATATTAGCATATTAGCATATTAGCATATTAGAGAATTAACATAGCATATTAGCATATTAGCATATTAACATATTAGCATAGCATATTAGCATATTAACATATTAGCATATTAGCATAGCATATTAGCATATTAGCATATTAGCATATTAGCATAGCATATTAGCATATTAGCATATTAGCATATTAGCATAGTATATTAGCATATTAGCATATTAGCATATTAGCATAGCGTGTTAGCGTATTAGCATATTAGCATATTAGCATAGCATATTAGCATATTAGCATATTAACATAGCATATTAGCATATTAGCATATTAGCATATTAGCATATTAGCATAGTATAAGGTGTTAGCATATTAGCATATTAGCATATTAGCATAGCATATTAGCATATTAGCATATTAGCATATTAGCATATTAGCATAGCATATTAGCATAACATATTAGCATATTAGCATATTAGCATATTAGCATAGCGTGTTAACGTATTAGCATATTAGCATATTAGCATATTAGCATAGTATATTAGCATATTAGCATATTAGCATATTAGCATATTAGCATATTAACATAGCATATTAGCATAGCATATTAGCATAGTATATTAGCATAGCATATTAGCATATTAGTATATTAGCATATTAGCATAGCGTGTTAGCGTATTAGCATATTAGCATATTAGCATATTAGCATAGCATATTAGCATATTAGCATATTAGCATATTAACATATTAGCATAGCATATTAGCATATTAGCATATTAGCATATTAGCATAGCATATTAGCATATTAGCATATTAGCATATTAGCATAGCATATTAGCATATTAGCATATTAACATATTAGTATATTAGCATAGCATATTAGCATATTACTATATTAGCATAGCATATTAGCATATTAGCATAGCGTGTTAGCATATTAACATATTAGCATATTAGCATATTAGCATATTAGCATAGCATATTAGCATATTAGCATATTAGCATAGCATATTAGCATATTAGCATATTAGCATATTAGCATATTAGCATAGTATATTAGCATATTAGCATATTAGCATATTAGCATATTAGCATAGCATATTAGCATAGTATATTAGCATAGCATATTAGCATAGCGTGTTAGCGTATTAGCATATTAGCATATTAATATAGCATATTAGCATAGCATATTAGCATATTAGCATATTAGCATAGCATATTAGCATATTAGCATATTAGCATATTAGCATAGCATATTAGCATATTAGCATATTAGCATAGCATATTAGCATATTAGCATATTAGTATAGCATATTAGCATATTAGTATAGCATATTAGCATATTAGCATATTAGCATATTAGCATATTAGCATAGCATATTAGCATAGCATATTAGCATATTAGCATATTAGCATATTAGCATATTAGCATATTAGCATATTAGCATATTAGCATATTAACATATTAGCATATTAGCATAGCATATTAGCATATTAGCATATTAGCATATTAGTATAGTAGCATATTAGTATAGTATATTAGCATATTAGCATATTAGCATAGCATATTAGCATAGCGTGTTAGCGTATTAGCATATTAGCATATTAGCATAGCATATTAGCATATTAGCATATTAGCATATTAGCATAGCGTGTTAGCATATTAGCGTATTAGCATATTAGCATATTAGCATATTAGCATATTAGCATATTAGCATAGCGTGTTAGCATATTAGCATATTAGCATATTAGCATATTAGCATAGCATATTAGCATATTAGCATATTAGCATATTAGCATATTAGCATAGCATATTAGCATATTAGCATATTAGCATATTAGCATAGCGTATTAGCATAGCGTGTTAACGTATTAGCATATTAGCATATTAATATAGCATATTAGCATAGCATATTAGCATATTAGCATATTAGCATATTAGCATAGCATATTAGCATTTTAGCATATTAGCATATTAGCATAGCATATTAGCATATTAGCATATTAGCATAGCATATTAGCATATTAGCATATTAGTATAGCATATTAGCATATTAGCATATTAGCATATTAGCATAGCATATTAGCATAGCATATTAGCATATTAGCATATTAGCATATTAGCATATTAGCATATTAGCATAGCGTGTTAGCGTATTAGCATATTAGCATATTAGCATAGCATATTAGCATATTAACATATTAGCATATTAACATATTAGCATATTAACATATTAGCGTAGCATATTAGCATATTAGCATATTAGCATATTAGCATAGTATATTAGCATATTAGCATATTAGCATAGCATATTAGCATAGCGTGTTAGCGTATTAGCATATTAGCATATTAGCATAGCATATTAGCATATTAGCATATTAGCATAGCGTGTTAGCATATTAGCATATTAGCATATTAGCATAGCATATTAGCATATTAGCATAGCATATTAGCATATTAGCATATTAGCATATTAGTATAGCATATTAGCATATTAGCATATTAGCATATTAGCATAGCATATTAGCATATTAGCATATTAGCATATTAGCATAGTATATTAGCATATTAGCATATTAGCATAGCATATTAGCATAGCGTGTTAGCGTATTAGCATATTAGCATATTAGCATAGCATATTAGCATATTAGCATATTAGCATATTAGCATAGCGTGTTAACGTATTAGCATATTAGCATATTAGCATAGCGTGTTAACGTATTAGCATATTAGCATATTAGCATAGCATATTAGCATATTAGCATAGCATATTAGCATATTAGCATATTAGCATATTAGCATAGTATATTAGCATATTAGCATATTAGCATATTAGCATATTAACATAGCATATTAGCATAGCATATTAGCATAGCATATTAGCATAGCATATTAGCATATTAGTATATTAGCATATTAGCATAGCGTGTTAGCGTATTAGCATATTAGCATATTAGCATATTAGCATAGCATATTAGCATATTAGCATATTAGCATATTAACATATTAGCATAGCATATTAGCATATTAGCATATTAGCATATTAGCATAGCATATTAGCATATTAGCATATTAGCATAGCATATTAGCATATTAGCATATTAACATATTAGTATATTAGCATAGCATATTAGCATATTACCATATTAGCATAGCATATTAGCATATTAGCATATCGTGTTAGCATATTAACATATTAGCATATTAGCATATTAGCATAGCATATTAGCATATTAGCATATTAGCATAGCATATTAGCATATTAGCATATTAGCATATTAGCATAGTATATTAGCATATTAGCATATTAGCATATTAGCATATTAGCATATTAGCATAGCATATTAGCATAGCATATTAGCATAGCATATTAGCATAGCGTGTTAGCGTATTAGCATATTAGCATATTAATATAGCATATTAGCATAGCATATTAGCATATTAGCATATTAGCATATTAGCATATTAGCATAGCATATTAGCATATTAGCATATTAGCATATTAGCATAGCATATTAGCATATTAGCATATTAGCATAGCATATTAGCATATTAGCATATTAGTATAGCATATTAGCATATTAGCATATTAGCATAGTATATTAGCATAGCATATTAGCATATTAGCATATTAGCATATTAGCATATTAGCATAGCGTGTTAGCGTATTAGCATATTAGCATATTAGCATAGCATATTAGCATATTAGCATATTAGCATATTAGCATAGCATATTAGCATATTAGCATATTAGCATATTAGCATAGTATATTAGCATATTAGCATATTAGCATAGCATATTAGCATAGCGTGTTAGCGTATTAGCATATTAGCATATTAGCATAGCATATTAGCATATTAGCATATTAGCATATTAGCATAGCGTGTTAGCATATTAGCGTATTAGCATATTAGCATATTAGCATATTAGCATATTAGCATATTAGCATATTAGCATAGCGTGTTAGCATATTAGCATATTAGCATAGCATATTAGCATATTAGCATATTAGCATAGCATATTAGCATATTAGCATATTAACATATTAGTATATTAGCATAGCATATTAACATATTACCATATTAGCATAGCATATTAGCATATTAGCATAGCGTGTTAGCATATTAACATATTAGCATATTAGCATAGCATATTAGCATATTAGCATATTAGCATAGCATATTAGCATATTAGCATATTAGCATAGTATATTAGCATATTAGCATATTAGCATAGCATATTAGCATAGCATATTAGCATAGCGTGTTAGCGTATTAGCATATTAGCATATTACCATAGCATATTAGCATAGCATATTAGCATATTAGCATATTAGCATATTAGCATATTAGCATATTTGCATATTTGCATATTAGCATAGCATATTAGCATATTAGCATATTAGCATATTAGCATATTAGCATAGCATATTAGCATATTAGCATATTAGCATAGCGTGTTAGCGTATTAGCATATTAGCATATTAGCGTAGCATATTAGCATATTAGCATATTAGCATATTAGCATAGCATGTTAGCATATTAACGTATTAGCATATTAGCATATTAGCATAGCATATTAGCATATTAACATATTAGCATATTAGCATATTAACATATTAGCATATTAGCATAGCATATTAGTATATTAGCATATTAGCATATTAGCATAGCGTGTTAGCGTATTAGCATATTAGCATAGCATATTAGCATATTAGCATATTAGCATAGCATATTAGCATATTAGCATATTAGCATATTAGCATAGCGTGTTAGCATATTAGCGTATTAGCATATTAGCATATTAGCATATTAGCATATTAGCATATTAACATATTAGCATAGTATATTAGCATATTAGCATATTAGCATATTAGCATATTAGCATAGCATATTAGCATATTAGCATAGCGTGTTAGCGTATTAGCATATTAGCATATTAGCATATTAGCATATTAGCATATTAGCATATTATCATATTAGCATATTAGCATATTAGCATATTAGCATAGCATATTAGCATATTAGCATATTAGCATATTAGCATATTAACATAGCATATTAGCATATTAGCATATTAGCATATTAGCATAGCGTGTTAGCATATTAGCATATTAGCATATTAGCATAGCATATTAGCATATTAGCATATTAGCATAGCATATTAGCATAGCATATTAGCATAGCGTGTTAGCGTATTAGCATATTAGCATATTACCATAGCATATTAGCATAGTATATTAGCATATTAGCATATTAGCATATTAGCATAGCATATTAGCATATTAGCATATTAGCATATTAGCATAGCATATTAGCATATTAGCATATTAGCATAGCATATTAGCATATTAACATATTAGCATAGCATATTAGCATATTAGCATATTAGTATATTAGCATAGCATATTAGCATAGCATATTAGCATATTAGCATATTAGCATATTAGCATAGCGTGTTAGCATATTAGCATATTAGCATAGCATATTAGCATATTAGCATATTAGCATATTAGCATAGCATATTAGCATATTAGCATATTAGCATAGCATATTAGCATATTAGCATATTAGCATATTAGCATAGCATATTAGCATATTAGCATATTAGCATATTAGCATATTAGCATAGCATATTAGCATATTAGCAAATTAGCATATTAGCATATTAGCATGTTAGCATATTAGCATGTTAGCATATTAGCATAGCATTTAAGTATATTAGCATATTAGCATAGCATATTAGCATAGCGTGTTAGCATATTAGCATATTAGCATATTAGCATAGCATATTAGCATATTAGCATATTAGCATATTAGCATATTAGCATAGCATATTAGCATATTAGCATATTAGCATAGCATATTAGCATATTAGCATATTAGCATATTAGCAGCGTGTTAGCGTATTAGCATATTAGCATATTAGCATATTAGCATAGCATATTAGCATATTAGCATATTAGCATATTAACATAGCATATTAGCATATTAGCATATTAGCATATTAGCATAGTATAACGTGTTAGCGTATTAGTATATTAGTATAGCATATTAGCATATTAGCATATTAGCATATTAGCATAGCATATTAGCGTAACATATTAGCATATTAGCATATTAGCATATTAGCATAGCGTGTTAACGTATTAGCATATTAGCATATTAGCATAGCATATTAGCATATTAGCATATTAGCATATTAGCATAGTATATTAGCATATTAGCATATTAGCATATTAGCATATTAACATATTAGCATATTAGCATAGCATATTAGCATAGCATATTAGCATAGCATATTAGCATATTAGTATATTAGCATATTAGCATAGCGTGTTAGCGTATTAGCATATTAGCATATTAGCATAGCATATTAGCATATTAGCATATTAGCATATTAGCATATTAGCATATTAACATATTAGCATAGCATATTAGCATATTAGCATATTAGCATATTAGCATAGCATATTAGCATATTAGCATATTAGCATATTAGCATAGCATATTAGCATATTAGCATATTAACATATTAGTATATTAGCATAGCATATTAACATATTACCATATTAGCATAGCATATTAGCATATTAGCATAGCGTGTTAGCATATTAACATATTAGCATATTAGCATAGCATATTAGCATATTAGCATATTAGCATAGCATATTAGCATATTAGCATATTAGCATATTAGCATATTAGCATAGTATATTAGCATATTAGCATATTAGCATAGCATATTAGCATAGCATATTAGCATAGCGTGTTAGCGTATTAGCATATTAGCATATTAGCATAGCATATTAGCATAGCATATTAGCATATTAGCATATTAGCATATTAGCATATTAGCATATTTGCATATTTGCATATTAGCATAGCATATTAGCATATTAGCATATTAGCATATTAGCATATTAGCATAGCATATTAGTATATTAGCATATTAGCATATTAGCATATTAGCATAGCATATTAGTATATTAGCATATTAGCATAGCGTGTTAGCGTATTAGCATATTAGCATATTAGCGTAGCATATTAGCATATTAACATATTAGCATATTAGCATAGCATGTTAGCATATTAACGTATTAGCATATTAGCATATTAGCATATTAGCATAGCATATTAGCATATTAACATATTAGCATATTAACATATTAACATATTAGCATATTAGCATAGCATATTAGTATATTAGCATATTAGCATATTAGCATAGCGTGTTAGCGTATTAGCATATTAGCATATTAGCATATTAGCATATTAGCATATTAGCATAGCATATTAGCATATTAGCATATTAGCATATTAGCATATTAGCATAGCGTGTTAGCATATTAGCGTATTAGCATATTAGCGTATTAGCATATTAGCATATTAGCATATTAGCATATTAGCATATTAACATATTAGCATAGTATATTAGCATATTAGCATATTAGCATATTAGCATATTAGCATATTAGCATAGCATATTAGCATATTAGCATAGCGTGTTAGCGTATTAGCATATTAGCATATTAGCATATTAGCATATTAGCATATTATCATATTAGCATATTAGCATATTAGCATATTAGCATAGCATATTAGCATATTAGCATATTAGCATATTAGCATATTAGCATATTAACATAGCATATTAGCATATTAGCATATTAGCATATTAGCATAGCGTGTTAGCATATTAGCATATTAGCATATTAGCATAGCATATTAGCATATTAGCATATTAGCATATTAGCATATTAGCATATTAGCATATTAGCAAATTAGCATAGCATATTAGCATATTAGCATATTAGCATATTAGCATAGCGTGTTAGCATATTAGCGTATTAACATATTAGCATATTAGCATAGCATATTAGCATATTAGCATATTAGCATATTAGCATAGCGTGTTAGCGTATTAGCATATTAGCATATTAGCATAGCATATTAGCAAATTAGCATATTAGCATATTAGCATAGCATATTAACATATTAGCATATTAGCATATTAGCATATTAGCATAGCATATTAGCATAGCGTGTTAGCGTATTAGCATATTAGCATATTAGCATAGCATATTAGCATATTAGCATATTAGCATATTAGCATAGCGTGTTAGCATATTAGCATATTAGCATATTAGCATAGCATATTAGCATATTAGCATATTAGCATATTAGCATAGTATATTAGCATATTAGCATATTAGCATAGCATATTAGCATATTAGCATATTAGCATAGTATATTAGCATATTAGCATATTAGCATATTAGCATAGCGTGTTAGCGTATTAGCATATTAGCATAGCATATTAGCATATTAGCATATTAGCATATTAACATAGCATATTAGCATATTAGCATATTAGCATATTAGCATATTAGCATAGTATAAGGTGTTAGCATATTAGCATATTAGCATATTAGCATATTAGCATAGCATATTAGCATATTAGCATATTAGCATATTAGCATATTAGCATAGCATATTAGCATAACATATTAGCATATTAGCATATTAGCATATTAGCATAGCGTGTTAACGTATTAGCATATTAGCATATTAGCATAGCATATTAGCATATTAGCATAGCATATTAGCATATTAGCATATTAGCATAGTATATTAGCATATTAGCATATTAACATATTAGCATATTAGCATATTAACATAGCATATTAGCATAGCATATTAGCATAGCATATTCGCATAGCATATTAGCATATTAGTATATTAGCATATTAGCATAGCGTGTTAGCGTATTAGCATATTAGCATATTAGCATATTAGCATAGCATATTAGCATATTAGCATATTAGCATATTAACATATTAGCATAGCATATTAGCATATTAGCATATTAGCATATTAGCATAGCATATTAGCATATTAACATATTAGCATATTAGCATAGCATATTAGCATATTAGCATATTAACATATTAGTATATTAGCATAGCATATTAGCATATTACCATATTAGCATAGCATATTACCATATTAGCATAGCATATTAGCATATTAGCATAGCGTGTTAGCATATTAACATATTAGCATATTAGCATATTAGCATAGCATATTAGCATATTAGCATATTAGCATATTAGCATAGCATATTAGCATATTAGCATAGTATATTAGCATATTAGCATATTAGCATATTAGCATATTAGCATAGCATATTAGCATAGCATATTAGCATAGCATATTAGCATAGCGTGTTAGCGTATTAGCATATTAGCATATTACCATAGCATATTAGCATAGCATATTAGCATATTAGCATATTAGCATATTAGCATAGCATATTAGCATATTAGCATATTAGCATATTAGCATAGCATATTAGCATATTAGCATATTAGCATAGCATATTAACATATTAGTATATTAGTATAGCATATTAGCATATTAGCATATTAGCATATTAGCATAGCATATTAGCATAGCATATTAGCATATTAGCATATTAGCATATTAGCATATTAGCATAGCGTGTTAGCGTATTAGCATATTAGCATATTAGCATAGCATATTAGCATATTAGCACATTAGCATATTAGCATAGCATATTAGCATATTAGCATATTAGCATAGTATATTAGCATATTAGCATATTAGCATAGCATATTAGCATAGCGTGTTAGCGTATTAGCATATTAGCATATTAGCATAGCATATTAGCATATTAGCATATTAGCATATTAGCATAGCGTGTTAGCATATTAGCGTATTAGCATATTAGCATATTAGCATATTAGCATATTAGCATATTAGCATAGCATGTTAGCATATTAGCATATTAGTATATTAGCATATTAGCATAGCATATTAGCATATTAGCATATTAGCATATTAGCATAGCATATTAGCATATTAGCATATTAGCATATTAGCATAGCGTATTAGCGTATTAGCATATTAGCATATTAGCATAGTATATTAGCATATTAGCATATTAGCATATTAGCATATTAGCATAGCGTGTTAGCATATTAGCGTATTAGCGTATTAGCATATTAGCATATTAGTATATTAGCATATTAGCATAGCATATTAGCATATTAGCATATTAGCATATTAGCATAGCATATTAGCATATTAACATATTAGCATAGCGTGTTAGTGTATTAGCATATTAGCATATTAGCATAGCATATTAGCATATTAACATATTAGCATATTAGCATATTAGCATATTAGCATAGTATATTAGCATAGTATATTAGCATATTAGCATATTAGCATATTAGCATATTAGCATAGCATATTAGCATATTAGCATATTAGCATATTAGCATAGCGTGTTAGCATATTAGCGTATTAGCGTATTAGCATTTTAGCATATTAGCATATTAGCATATCGTGTTAGCATAGTGTATTAGCATAGCATATTAGCATATTAGTATATTAGCATATTAGCATAGCATATTAACATATTAACATATTAGCATATTAGCATAGCATATTAGCATATTAACATATTAGCATATTAGCATAGCATATTAGCATAGCGTGTTAGCATATTAGCATATTAGCATATTAGCATAGCATATTAGCATATTAGCATATTAGCATATTAGCATATTAGCATAGCATATTAGCATATTAGCATATTAGCATAGCATATTAGCATATTAGCATATTAGCATATTAGCAGCGTGTTAGCGTATTAGCATATTAGCATATTAGCATAGCATATTAGCATATTAGCATATTAGCATATTAACATAGCATATTAGCATATTAGCATATTAGCATATTAGCATAGTATAACGTGTTAGCGTATTAGTATATTAGTATAGCATATTAGCATATTAGCATATTAGCATATTAGCATAGCATATTAGCGTAACATATTAGCATATTAGCATATTAGCATATTAGCATAGCGTGTTAACGTATTAGCATATTAGCATATTAGCATAGCATATTAGCATATTAGCATATTAGCATATTAGCATAGTATATTAGCATATTAGCATATTAGCATATTAGCATATTAGCATATTAACATATTAGCATATTAGCATAGCATATTAGCATAGCATATTAGCATAGCATATTAGCATATTAGTATATTAGCATATTAGCATAGCGTGTTAGCGTATTAGCATATTAGCATATTAGCATAGCATATTAGCATATTAGCATATTAGCATATTAGCATATTAACATATTAGCATAGCATATTAGCATATTAGCATATTAGCATATTAGCATAGCATATTAGCATATTAGCATATTAGCATATTAGCATAGCATATTAGCATATTAGCATATTAACATATTAGTATATTAGCATAGCATATTAACATATTACCATATTAGCATAGCATATTAGCATATTAGCATAGCGTGTTAGCATATTAACATATTAGCATATTAGCATAGCATATTAGCATATTAGCATATTAGCATAGCATATTAGCATATTAGCATATTAGCATATTAGCATAGTATATTAGCATATTAGCATATTAGCATAGCATATTAGCATAGCATATTAGCATAGCGTGTTAGCGTATTAGCATATTAGCATATTAGCATAGCATATTAGCATAGCATATTAGCATATTAGCATATTAGCATATTAGCATATTAGCATATTAGCATATTTGCATATTTGCATATTAGCATAGCATATTAGCATATTAGCATATTAGCATATTAGCATAGCATATTAGCATATTAGTATATTAGCATATTAGCATAGCGTGTTAGCGTATTAGCATATTAGCATATTAGCATATTAGCATAGCATATTAGCATATTAGCATATTAGCATATTAACATATTAGCATAGCATATTAGCATATTAGCATATTAGCATATTAGCATAGCATATTAGCATATTAACATATTAGCATATTAGCATAGCATATTAGCATATTAGCATATTAACATATTAGTATATTAGCATAGCATATTAGCATATTACCATATTAGCATAGCATATTACCATATTAGCATAGCATATTAGCATATTAGCATAGCGTGTTAGCATATTAACATATTAGCATATTAGCATATTAGCATAGCATATTAGCATATTAGCATATTAGCATAGCATATTAGCATATTAGCATAGTATATTAGCATATTAGCATATTAGCATATTAGCATATTAGCATAGCATATTAGCATAGCATATTAGCATAGCATATTAGCATAGCGTGTTAGCGTATTAGCATATTAGCATATTACCATAGCATATTAGCATAGCATATTAGCATATTAGCATATTAGCATATTAGCATAGCATATTAGCATATTAGCATATTAGCATATTAGCATATTAGTATAGCATATTAGCATATTAGCATATTAGCATAGCATATTAGCATATTAGTATATTAGTATAGCATATTAGCATATTAGCATATTAGCATATTAGCATAGCATATTAGCATAGCATATTAGCATATTAGCATATTAGCATATTAGCATATTAGCATAGCGTGTTAGCGTATTAGCATATTAGCATATTAGCATAGCATATTAGCATATTAGCACATTAGCATATTAGCATAGCATATTAGCATATTAGCATATTAGCATAGTATATTAGCATATTAGCATATTAGCATAGCATATTAGCATAGCGTGTTAGCGTATTAGCATATTAGCATATTAGCATAGCATATTAGCATATTAGCATATTAGCATATTAGCATAGCGTGTTAGCATATTAGCGTATTAGCATATTAGCATATTAGCATATTAGCATATTAGCATATTAGCATAGCATGTTAGCATATTAGCATATTAGTATATTAGCATATTAGCATAGCATATTAGCATATTAGCATATTAGCATATTAGCATAGCATATTAGCATATTAGCATATTAGCATATTAGCATAGCGTATTAGCGTATTAGCATATTAGCATATTAGCATAGTATATTAGCATATTAGCATATTAGCATATTAGCATATTAGCATAGCGTGTTAGCATATTAGCGTATTAGCGTATTAGCATATTAGCATATTAGTATATTAGCATATTAGCATAGCATATTAGCATATTAGCATATTAGCATATTAGCATAGCATATTAGCATATTAACATATTAGCATAGCGTGTTAGTGTATTAGCATATTAGCATATTAGCATAGCATATTAGCATATTAACATATTAGCATATTAGCATATTAGCATAGTATATTAGCATAGTATATTAGCATATTAGCATATTAGCATATTAGCATATTAGCATAGCATATTAGCATATTAGCATATTAGCATATTAGCATAGCGTGTTAGCATATTAGCGTATTAGCGTATTAGCATTTTAGCATATTAGCATATTAGCATATCGTGTTAGCATAGTGTATTAGCATAGCATATTAGCATATTAGTATATTAGCATATTAGCATAGCATATTAACATATTAACATATTAGCATATTAGCATAGCATATTAGCATATTAACATATTAGCATATTAGCATAGCATATTAGCATAGCGTGTTAGCATATTAGCATATTAGCATATTAGCATAGCATATTAGCATATTAGCATATTAGCATATTAGCATATTAGCATAGCATATTAGCATATTAGCATATTAGCATAGCATATTAGCATATTAGTATATTAGCATATTAGCAGCGTGTTAGCGTATTAGCATATTAGCATATTAGCATAGCATATTAGCATATTAGCATATTAGCATATTAACATAGCATATTAGCATATTAGCATATTAGCATATTAGCATAGTATAACGTGTTAGCGTATTAGTATATTAGTATAGCATATTAGCATATTAGCATATTAGCATATTAGCATAGCATATTAGCGTAACATATTAGCATATTAGCATATTAGCATATTAGCATAGCGTGTTAACGTATTAGCATATTAGCATATTAGCATAGCATATTAGCATATTAGCATATTAGCATATTAGCATAGTATATTAGCATATTAGCATATTAGCATATTAGCATATTAACATATTAGCATATTAGCATAGCATATTAGCATAGCATATTAGCATAGCATATTAGCATATTAGTATATTAGCATATTAGCATAGCGTGTTAGCGTATTAGCATATTAGCATATTAGCATAGCATATTAGCATATTAGCATATTAGCATATTAGCATATTAACATATTAGCATAGCATATTAGCATATTAGCATATTAGCATATTAGCATAGCGTGTTAGCATATTAACATATTAGCATATTAGCATAGCATATTAGCATATTAGCATATTAGCATAGCATATTAGCATATTAGCATATTAGCATATTAGCATAGTATATTAGCATATTAGCATATTAGCATAGCATATTAGCATAGCATATTAGCATAGCGTGTTAGCGTATTAGCATATTAGCATATTAGCATAGCATATTAGCATAGCATATTAGCATATTAGCATATTAGCATATTAGCATATTAGCATATTAGCATATTTGCATATTTGCATATTAGCATAGCATATTAGCATATTAGCATATTAGCATATTAGCATATTAGCATAGCATATTAGCATATTAGTATATTAGCATATTAGCATAGCGTGTTAGCGTATTAGCATATTAGCATATTAGCATATTAGCATAGCATATTAGCATATTAGCATATTAGCATATTAACATATTAGCATAGCATATTAGCATATTAGCATATTAGCATATTAATATATTAGCATATTAGCATAGCATATTAGCATATTAGCATATTAGCATATTAGCATAGCATATTAGCATATTAGCATATTAACATATTAGCATATTAGCATAGCATATTAGCATATTAGCATATTAGCATATTAGCATATTAGCATAGCATATTAGCATATTAGCAAATTAGCATATTAGCATATTAGCATGTTAGCATATTAGCATGTTAGCATATTAGCATAGCATTTAAGCATATTAGCATATTAGCATAGCATATTAGCATAGCGTGTTAGCATATTAGCATATTAGCATATTAGCATAGCATATTAGCATATTAGCATATTAGCATATTAGCATATTAGCATAGCATATTAGCATATTAGCATATTAGCATAGCATATTAGCATATTAGCATATTAGCATATTAGCAGCGTGTTAGCGTATTAGCATATTAGCATATTAGCATAGCATATTAGCATATTAGCATATTAGCATATTAACATAGCATATTAGCATATTAGCATATTAGCATATTAGCATAGTATAACGTGTTAGCGTATTAGCATATTAGCATATTAGTATAGCATATTAACATATTAGCATATTAGCATAGCATATTAGCATAACATATTAGCATATTAGCATATTAGCATATTAGCATAGCGTGTTAACGTATTAGCATATTAGCATATTAGCATAGCATATTAGCATATTAGCATATTAGAATAGCATATTAGCAAATTAGCATATTAGCATATTAGCATAGTATATTAGCATATTAGCATATTAGCATAGCATATTAGCATAGCATATTAGCATAGCATATTAGCATAGCGTGTTAGCGTATTAGCATATTAGCATATTACCATAGCATATTAGCATAGCATATTAGCATATTAGCATATTAGCATAGCATATTAGCATATTAGCATATTAGCATATTAGCATAGCATATTAGCATATTAGCATATTAGCATAGCATATTAGCATATTAGCATATTAGCATAGCATATTAGCATATTAGCATATTAGCATATTAGCATAGCATATTAGCATAGCATATTAGCATATTAGCATATTAGCATATTAGCATATTAGCATAGCGTGTTAGCGTATTAGCATATTAGCATATTAGCATAGCATATTAGCATATTAGCATATTAGCATAGCATATTAGCATATTAGCATATTAGCATATTAGCATATTAGCATAGTATATTAGCATATTAGCATATTAGCATACCATATTAGCATAGCGTGTTAGCGTATTAGCATATTAGCATATTAGCACAGCATATTAGCATATTAGCATATTAGCATATTAGCATAGCGTGTTAGCATATTAGCGTATTAGCATATTAGCATATTAGCATATTAGCATATTAGCATATTAGCATAGCGTGTTAGCATATTAGCATATTAGCATAGCATATTAGCATATTAGCATATTAGCATATTAGCATATTAGCATAGCATATTAGCATATTAGCATATTAGCATATTAGCATATTAGCATATTAGCATAGCGTGTTAGCGTATTAGCATATTAGCATATTAGCATAGCATATTAGCATATTAGCATATTAGCATATTAACATATTAGCATAGCATATTAGCATATTAGCATATTAGTATATTAGCATAGCATATTAGCATATTAGCATATTAGCATAGCATATTAGCATATTAGCATATTAGTATAGCGTGTTAGCGTATTAGCATATTAGCATATTAGCATATTAGCATAGCATATTAGCATATTACCATATTTAGCATATTAACATAGCATATTAGCATATTAGCATATTAGCATATTAGCATAGCATATTAGCATATTAGCATAGCATATTAGCATATTAGCATATTAGCATATTAGCATATTAGCATAGCATATTAGCATATTAGCATAGCATATTAGCATATTAGCATATTAGAGAATTAACATATTAGCATATTAGCATATTAGCATATTAGCATATTAGCATATTAGCATATTAGCATAGCATGTTAGCATATTAGCATATTAGCATATTAGCATATTAGAGAATTAACATATTAGCATATTAACATATTAGCATATTAACATATTAACATAGCATATTAGCACATTAACATATTAGCATATTAGCATAGCATATTAGCATATTAGCATATTAGCATATTAGCATATTAGCATAGCATATTAGCATATTAACATATTAGCATATTAGCATAGCATATTAGCATATTAGCATATTAGCATATTAGCATAGCGTGTTAGCATATTAACATATTAGCACATTAGCATATTAGTAAATTAGCATAGCATATTAGCATATTAGCATATTAGCATATTAGCATATTAGCATATTAGCATAGCATATTAGCATATTAGCATATTAACATATTAGCATATTAGCATAGCATATTAGCACATTAGCATATTAGCATATTAGCATAGCGTGTTAGCATATTAACATATTAGCACATTAGCATATTAGCAAATTAGCATAGCATATTAGCATATTAGCATATTAGCATAGCGTGTTAGCATATTAGCGTATTAGCATATTAGCATATTAGCATAGCGTGTTAGCATATTAACATATTAGCACATTAGCATATTAGCAAATTAGCATAGCATATTAGCATATTAGCATAGCATATTAGCATATTAGCATATTTGCATATTAGCATAGCATATTAGCATATTAGCATATTAGCATAGCATATTAGCATATTAGCATATTAGCATAGCATATTAGCATATTAGCATATTAGCATATTAGCATAGCATATTAGCATATTAGCATATTAGCATAGCATATTAGCATATTAGCAGCGTGTTAGCGTATTAGCATATTAGCATATTAGCATAGCATATTAGCATATTAGCATATTAGCATATTAACATAGCATATTAGCATATTAGCATATTAGCATATTAGCATAGTATAACGTGTTAGCGTATTAGCATATTAGCATATTAGTATAGCATATTAGCATATTAGCATATTAGCATATTAGCATAGCATATTAGCATAACATATTAGCATATTAGCATATTAGCATAGCGTGTTAACGTATTAGCATATTAGCATATTAGCATAGCATATTAGCATATTAGCATATTATATTAGAATAGCATATTAGCAAATTAGCATATTAGCATATTAGCATAGTATATTAGCATATTAGCATATTAGCATAGCATTTTAGCATAGCATATTAGCATAGCGTGTTAGCGTATTAGCATATTAGCATATTACCATAGCATATTAGCATAGCATATTAGCATATTAGCATATTAGCATATTAGCATAGCATATTAGCATATTAGCATATTAGCATATTAGCATAGCATATTAGCATATTAGCATATTAGCATAGCATATTAGCATATTAGCATATTAGCATAGCATATTAGCATATTAGCATATTAGCATATTAGCATAGCATATTAGCATAGCATATTAGCATATTAGCATATTAGCATATTAGCATATTAGCATATTAGCATAGCGTGTTAGCGTATTAGCATATTAGCATATTAGCATAGCATATTAGCATATTAGCATATTAGCATAGCATATTAGCATATTAGCATATTAGCATATTAGCATATTAGCATAGTATATTAGCATATTAGCATATTAGCATAGCATATTAGCATAGCGTGTTAGCGTATTAGCATATTAGCATATTAGCATATTAGCATAGCATATTAGCATATTAGCATATTAGCATATTAGCATAGTATATTAGCATATTAGCATATTAGCATAGCATATTAGCATAGCGTGTTAGCGTATTAGCATATTAGCATATTAGCATATTAGCATAGCATATTAGCATATTAGCATATTAGCATATTAGCATAGCGTGTTAGCATATTAGCGTATTAGCATATTAGCATATTAGCATATTAGCATATTAGCATAGCGTGTTAGCATATTAGCATATTAGCATAGCATATTAGCATATTAGCATATTAGCATATTAGCATATTAGCATATTAGCATAGCATATTAGCATATTAGCATATTAGCATATTAGCATAGCGTGTTAGCGTATTAGCATATTAGCATATTAGCATAGCATATTAGCATATTAGCATATTAGCATATTAGCATATTAGTATAGCATATTAGCATATTAGCATATTAGCATATTAGCATATTAGTATATTAGCATAGCATATTAGCATATTAGCATATTAGCATAGCATATTAGCATATTAGCATATTAGCATAGCGTGTTAGCGTATTAGCATATTAGCATATTAGCATAGCATATTAGCATATTACCATATTTAGCATATTAACATAGCATATTAGCATATTAGCATATTAGCATATTAGTATAGCATATTAGCATATTAGCATAGCATATTAGCATATTAGCATATTAGCATATTAGCATATTAGCATAGCATATTAGCATATTAGCATAGCATATTAGCATATTAGCATATTAGCATAGCGTGTTAGCGTATTAACATATTAGCATAGCATATTAGCATATTAGCATATTAGCATAGCATATTAGCATATTAGCATAGCGTGTTAGCGTATTAGCATATTAGCATATTAGCATATTAGCATAGCATATTAGCATATTAGCATATTAGCATATTAGCATAGCGTGTTAGCGTATTAGCATATTAGCATATTAGCATAGCATATTAGCATATTAGTATATTAGCATATTAGCATAGCATATTAGCATATTAGCATATTAGCATATTAGCATATTAGCATAGCATGTTAGCATATTAGCATATTAGCATATTAGCATATTAGAGAATTAACATATTAGCATATTAGCATATTAGCATATTAACATATTAGCATAGCATATTAGCATATTAACATATTAGCATATTAGCATAGCATATTAGCATATTAGCATATTAGCATAGCATATTAGCATATTAGCATATTAGCATATTAGCATAGTATATTAGCATATTAGCATATTAGCATATTAGCATAGCGTGTTAGCGTATTAGCATATTAGCATATTAGCATAGCATATTAGCATATTAGCATATTAACATAGCATATTAGCATATTAGCATATTAGCATATTAGCATATTAGCATAGTATAAGGTGTTAGCATATTAGCATATTAGCATATTAGCATAGCATATTAGCATATTAGCATATTAGCATATTAGCATATTAGCATAGCATATTAGCATAACATATTAGCATATTAGCATATTAGCATATTAGCATAGCGTGTTAACGTATTAGCATATTAGCATATTAGCATAGTATATTAGCATATTAGCATATTAGCATATTAGCATATTAACATAGCATATTAGCATAGCATATTAGCATAGTATATTAGCATAGCATATTAGCATATTAGTATATTAGCATATTAGCATAGCGTGTTAGCGTATTAGCATATTAGCATATTAGCATATTAGCATAGCATATTAGCATATTAGCATATTAGCATATTAACATATTAGCATAGCATATTAGCATATTAGCATATTAGCATATTAGCATAGCATATTAGCATATTAGCATATTAGCATATTAGCATAGCATATTAGCATATTAGCATATTAACATATTAGTATATTAGCATAGCATATTAGCATATTACCATATTAGCATAGCATATTAGCATATTAGCATAGCGTGTTAGCATATTAACATATTAGCATATTAGCATATTAGCATATTAGCATAGCATATTAGCATATTAGCATATTAGCATAGCATATTAGCATATTAGCATATTAGCATATTAGCATATTAGCATAGTATATTAGCATATTAGCATATTAGCATATTAGCATATTAGCATAGCATATTAGCATAGTATATTAGCATAGCATATTAGCATAGCGTGTTAGCGTATTAGCATATTAGCATATTAATATAGCATATTAGCATAGCATATTAGCATATTAGCATATTAGCATAGCATATTAGCATATTAGCATATTAGCATATTAGCATAGCATATTAGCATATTAGCATATTAGCATAGCATATTAGCATATTAGCATATTAGTATAGCATATTAGCATATTAGCATATTAGCATATTAGCATATTAGCATAGCATATTAGCATAGCATATTAGCATATTAGCATATTAGCATATTAGCATATTAGCATATTAGCATAGCGTGTTAGCGTATTAGCATATTAGCATATTAGCATAGCATATTAGCATATTAGCATATTAACATATTAGCATATTAGCATAGCATATTAGCATATTAGCATATTAGCATATTAGTATAGTATATTAGCATATTAGCATATTAGCATAGCATATTAGCACAGCGTGTTAGCGTATTAGCATATTAGCATATTAGCATAGCATATTAGCATATTAGCATATTAGCATATTAGCATAGCGTGTTAGCATATTAGCGTATTAGCATATTAGCATATTAGCATATTAGCATATTAGCATATTAGCATAGCGTGTTAGCATATTAGCATATTAGCATATTAGCATATTAGCATAGCATATTAGCATATTAGCATATTAGCATATTAGCATATTAGCATAGCATATTAGCATATTAGCATATTAGCATATTACCATAGCGTATTAGCATAGCGTGTTAACGTATTAGCATATTAGCATATTAATATAGCATATTAGCATAGCATATTAGCATATTAGCATATTAGCATATTAGCATAGCATATTAGCATTTTAGCATATTAGCATATTAGCATAGCATATTAGCATATTAGCATATTAGCATAGCATATTAGCATATTAGCATATTAGTATAGCATATTAGCATATTAGCATATTAGCATATTAGCATAGCATATTAGCATAGCATATTAGCATATTAGCATATTAGCATATTAGCATATTAGCATATTAGCATAGCGTGTTAGCGTATTAGCATATTAGCATATTAGCATAGCATATTAGCATATTAACATATTAGCATATTAACATATTAGCATATTAACATATTAGCGTAGCATATTAGCATATTAGCATATTAGCATATTAGCATAGTATATTAGCATATTAGCATATTAGCATAGCATATTAGCATAGCGTGTTAGCGTATTAGCATATTAGCATATTAGCATAGCATATTAGCATATTAGCATATTAGCATAGCGTGTTAGCATATTAGCATATTAGCATATTAGCATAGCATATTAGCATATTAGCATAGCATATTAGCATATTAGCATATTAGCATATTAGCATAGCATATTAGCATATTAGCATATTAGCATATTAGCATATTAGCATAGCATATTAGCATATTAGCATATTAGCATATTAGCATAGTATATTAGCATATTAGCATATTAGCATAGCATATTAGCATAGCGTGTTAGCGTATTAGCATATTAGCATATTAGCATTGCATATTAGCATATTAGCATATTAGCATATTAGCATAGCGTGTTAACGTATTAGCATATTAGCATATTAGCATAGCGTGTTAACGTATTAGCATATTAGCATATTAGCATAGCATATTAGCATATTAGCATAGCATATTAGCATATTAGCATATTAGCATATTAGCATAGTATATTAGCATATTAGCATATTAGCATATTAGCATATTAACATAGCATATTAGCATAGCATATTAGCATAGCATATTAGCATAGCATATTAGCATATTAGTATATTAGCATATTAGCATATTAGCATAGCGTGTTAGCGTATTAGCATATTAGCATATTAGCATATTAGCATATTAGCATAGCATATTAGCATATTAGCATATTAGCATATTAACATATTAGCATAGCATATTAGCATATTAGCATATTAGCATATTAGCATAGCATATTAGCATATTAGCATATTAGCATAGCATATTAGCATATTAGCATATTAACATATTAGTATATTAGCATAGCATATTAGCATATTACCATATTAGCATAGCATATTAGCATATTAGCATAGCGTGTTAGCATATTAACATATTAGCATATTAGCATATTAGCATAGCATATTAGCATATTAGCATATTAGCATAGCATATTAGCATATTAGCATATTAGCATATTAGCATAGTATATTAGCATATTAGCATATTAGCATATTAGCATATTAGCATATTAGCATAGCATATTAGCATAGCATATTAGCATAGCATATTAGCATAGCGTGTTAGCGTATTAGCATATTAGCATATTAATATAGCATATTAGCATAGCATATTAGCATATTAGCATATTAGCATATTAGCATAGCATATTAGCATATTAGCATATTAGCATATTAGCATTGCATATTAGCATATTAGCATATTAGCATAGCATATTAGCATATTAGCATATTAGTATAGCATATTAGCATATTAGCATATTAGCATAGTATATTAGCATAGCATATTAGCATATTAGCATATTAGCATATTAGCATATTAGCATAGCGTGTTAGCGTATTAGCATATTAGCATATTAGCATAGCATATTAGCATATTAGCATATTAGCATATTAGCATAGCATATTAGCATATTAGCATATTAGCATATTAGCATAGTATATTAGCATATTAGCATATTAGCATAGCATATTAGCATAGCGTGTTAGCGTATTAGCATATTAGCATATTAGCATAGCATATTAGCATATTAGCATATTAGCATATTAGCATAGCGTGTTAGCATATTAGCGTATTAGCATATTAGCATATTAGCATATTAGCATATTAGCATATTAGCATAGCGTGTTAGCATATTAGCATATTAGCATAGCATATTAGCATATTAGCATATTAGCATAGCATATTAGCATATTAGCATATTAACATATTAGTATATTAGCATAGCATATTAACATATTACCATATTAGCATAGCATATTAGCATATTAGCATAGCGTGTTAGCATATTAACATATTAGCATATTAGCATAGCATATTAGCATATTAGCATATTAGCATAGCATATTAGCATATTAGCATATTAGCATAGTATATTAGCATATTAGCATATTAGCATAGCATATTAGCATAGCATATTAGCATAGCGTGTTAGCGTATTAGCATATTAGCATATTACCATAGCATATTAGCATAGCATATTAGCATATTAGCATATTAGCATATTAGCATATTTGCATATTTGCATATTAGCATAGCATATTAGCATATTAGCATATTAGCATATTAGCATATTAGCATAGCATATTAGCATATTAGCATATTAGCATAGCGTGTTAGCGTATTAGCATATTAGCATATTAGCGTAGCATATTAGCATATTAGCATATTAGCATATTAGCATAGCATGTTAGCATATTAACGTATTAGCATATTAGCATATTAGCATAGCATATTAGCATATTAACATATTAGCATATTAGCATATTAACATATTAGCATATTAGCATAGCATATTAGTATATTAGCATATTAGCATATTAGCATAGCGTGTTAGCGTATTAGCATATTAGCATAGCATATTAGCATATTAGCATATTAGCATAGCATATTAGCATATTAGCATATTAGCATATTAGCATAGCGTGTTAGCATATTAGCGTATTAGCATATTAGCATATTAGCATATTAGCATATTAGCATATTAACATATTAGCATAGTATATTAGCATATTAGCATATTAGCATATTAGCATATTAGCATAGCATATTAGCATATTAGCATAGCGTGTTAGCGTATTAGCATATTAGCATATTAGCATATTAGCATATTAGCATATTAGCATATTATCATATTAGCATATTAGCATATTAGCATATTAGCATAGCATATTAGCATATTAGCATATTAGCATATTAGCATATTAACATAGCATATTAGCATATTAGCATATTAGCATATTAGCATAGCGTGTTAGCATATTAGCATATTAGCATATTAGCATAGCATATTAGCATATTAGCATATTAGCATATTAGCATATTAGCATATTAGCATATTAGCATATTAGCAAATTAGCATAGCATATTAGCATATTAGCATATTAGCATATTAGCATAGCATATTAGCATATTAGCATATTAGCATATTAACATATTAGCATAGCATATTAGCATATTAGCATATTAGCATATTAGCATATTAATATATTAGCATATTAGCATAGCATATTAGCATATTAGCATATTAGCATATTAGCATAGCATATTAGCATATTAGCATATTAACATATTAGCATATTAGCATAGCATATTAGCATATTAGCATATTAGCATATTAGCATATTAGCATAGCATATTAGCATATTAGCAAATTAGCATATTAGCATATTAGCATGTTAGCATATTAGCATGTTAGCATATTAGCATAGCATTTAAGCATATTAGCATATTAGCATAGCATATTAGCATAGCGTGTTAGCATATTAGCATATTAGCATATTAGCATAGCATATTAGCATATTAGCATATTAGCATATTAGCATATTAGCATAGCATATTAGCATATTAGCATATTAGCATAGCATATTAGCATATTAGCATATTAGCATATTAGCAGCGTGTTAGCGTATTAGCATATTAGCATATTAGCATAGCATATTAGCATATTAGCATATTAGCATATTAACATAGCATATTAGCATATTAGCATATTAGCATATTAGCATAGTATAACGTGTTAGCGTATTAGCATATTAGCATATTAGTATAGCATATTAACATATTAGCATATTAGCATAGCATATTAGCATAACATATTAGCATATTAGCATATTAGCATATTAGCATAGCGTGTTAACGTATTAGCATATTAGCATATTAGCATAGCATATTAGCATATTAGCATATTAGAATAGCATATTAGCAAATTAGCATATTAGCATATTAGCATAGTATATTAGCATATTAGCATATTAGCATAGCATATTAGCATAGCATATTAGCATAGCGTGTTAGCGTATTAGCATATTAGCATATTACCATAGCATATTAGCATAGCATATTAGCATATTAGCATATTAGCATAGCATATTAGCATATTAGCATATTAGCATATTAGCATAGCATATTAGCATATTAGCATATTAGCATAGCATATTAGCATATTAGCATATTAGCATAGCATATTAGCATATTAGCATATTAGCATATTAGCATAGCATATTAGCATAGCATATTAGCATATTAGCATATTAGCATATTAGCATATTAGCATAGCGTGTTAGCGTATTAGCATATTAGCATATTAGCATAGCATATTAGCATATTAGCATATTAGCATAGCATATTAGCATATTAGCATATTAGCATATTAGCATATTAGCATAGTATATTAGCATATTAGCATATTAGCATAGCATATTAGCATAGCGTGTTAGCGTATTAGCATATTAGCATATTAGCACAGCATATTAGCATATTAGCATATTAGCATATTAGCATAGCATGTTAGCATATTAGCGTATTAGCATATTAGCATATTAGCATATTAGCATATTAGCATATTAGCATAGCGTGTTAGCATATTAGCATATTAGCATAGCATATTAGCATATTAGCATATTAGCATATTAGCATATTAGCATAGCATATTAGCATATTAGCATATTAGCATATTAGCATATTAGCATATTAGCATAGCGTGTTAGCGTATTAGCATATTAGCATATTAGCATAGCATATTAGCATATTAGCATATTAACATATTAGCATAGCATATTAGCATATTAGCATATTAGTATATTAGCATAGCATATTAGCATATTAGCATATTAGCATAGCATATTAGCATATTAGCATATTAGTATAGCGTGTTAGCGTATTAGCATATTAGCATATTAGCATATTAGCATAGCATATTAGCATATTACCATATTTAGCATATTAACATAGCATATTAGCATATTAGCATATTAGCATATTAGCATAGCATATTAGCATATTAGCATAGCATATTAGCATATTAGCATATTAGCATATTAGCATATTAGCATATTAGCATAGCATATTAGCATATTAGCATAGCATATTAGCATATTAGCATATTAGCATAGCGTGTTAGCGTATTAACATATTAGCATAGCATATTAGCATATTAGCATATTAGCATAGCATATTAGCATATTAGCATAGCGTGTTAGCGTATTAGCATATTAGCATATTAGCATAGCATATTAGCATATTAGCATATTAACATATTAGTATATTAGCATAGCATATTAGCATATTACCATATTAGCATAGCATATTAGCATATTAGCATAGCGTGTTAGCATATTAACATATTAGCATATTAGCATATTAGCATATTAGCATAGCATATTAGCATATTAGCATATTAGCATAGCATATTAGCATATTAGCATATTAGCATATTAGCATATTAGCATAGTATATTAGCATATTAGCATATTAGCATATTAGCATATTAGCATAGCATATTAGCATAGTATATTAGCATAGCATATTAGCATAGCGTGTTAGCGTATTAGCATATTAGCATATTAATATAGCATATTAGCATAGCATATTAGCATATTAGCATATTAGCATAGCATATTAGCATATTAGCATATTAGCATATTAGCATAGCATATTAGCATATTAGCATATTAGCATAGCATATTAGCATATTAGCATATTAGTATAGCATATTAGCATATTAGCATATTAGCATATTAGCATATTAGCATAGCATATTAGCATAGCATATTAGCATATTAGCATATTAGCATATTAGCATATTAGCATATTAGCATAGCGTGTTAGCGTATTAGCATATTAGCATATTAGCATAGCATATTAGCATATTAGCATATTAACATATTAGCATATTAGCATAGCATATTAGCATATTAGCATATTAGCATATTAGTATAGTATATTAGCATATTAGCATATTAGCATAGCATATTAGCACAGCGTGTTAGCGTATTAGCATATTAGCATATTAGCATAGCATATTAGCATATTAGCATATTAGCATATTAGCATAGCGTGTTAGCATATTAGCGTATTAGCATATTAGCATATTAGCATATTAGCATATTAGCATATTAGCATAGCGTGTTAGCATATTAGCATATTAGCATATTAGCATATTAGCATATTAGCATATTAGCATATTAGCATATTAGCATAGCATATTAGCATATTAGCATATTAGCATATTAGCATAGCGTATTAGCATAGCGTGTTAACGTATTAGCATATTAGCATATTAATATAGCATATTAGCATAGCATATTAGCATATTAGCATATTAGCATATTAGCATAGCATATTAGCATTTTAGCATATTAGCATATTAGCATAGCATATTAGCATATTAGCATATTAGCATAGCATATTAGCATATTAGCATATTAGTATAGCATATTAGCATATTAGCATATTAGCATATTAGCATAGCATATTAGCATAGCATATTAGCATATTAGCATATTAGCATATTAGCATATTAGCATATTAGCATAGCGTGTTAGCGTATTAGCATATTAGCATATTAGCATAGCATATTAGCATATTAACATATTAGCATATTAACATATTAGCATATTAACATATTAGCGTAGCATATTAGCATATTAGCATATTAGCATATTAGCATAGTATATTAGCATATTAGCATATTAGCATAGCATATTAGCATAGCGTGTTAGCGTATTAGCATATTAGCATATTAGCATAGCATATTAGCATATTAGCATATTAGCATAGCGTGTTAGCATATTAGCATATTAGCATATTAGCATAGCATATTAGCATATTAGCATAGCATATTAGCATATTAGCATATTAGCATATTAGCATAGCATATTAGCATATTAGCATATTAGCATATTAGCATAGCATATTAGCATATTAGCATATTAGCATATTAGCATAGTATATTAGCATATTAGCATATTAGCATAGCATATTAGCATAGCGTGTTAGCGTATTAGCATATTAGCATATTAGCATTGCATATTAGCATATTAGCATATTAGCATATTAGCATAGCGTGTTAACGTATTAGCATATTAGCATATTAGCATAGCGTGTTAACGTATTAGCATATTAGCATATTAGCATAGCATATTAGCATATTAGCATAGCATATTAGCATATTAGCATATTAGCATATTAGCATAGTATATTAGCATATTAGCATATTAGCATATTAGCATATTAACATAGCATATTAGCATAGCATATTAGCATAGCATATTAGCATAGCATATTAGCATATTAGTATATTAGCATATTAGCATAGCGTGTTAGCGTATTAGCATATTAGCATATTAGCATATTAGCATATTAGCATAGCATATTAGCATATTAGCATATTAGCATATTAACATATTAGCATAGCATATTAGCATATTAGCATATTAGCATATTAGCATAGCATATTAGCATATTAGCATATTAGCATAGCATATTAGCATATTAGCATATTAACATATTAGTATATTAGCATAGCATATTAGCATATTACCATATTAGCATAGCATATTAGCATATTAGCATAGCGTGTTAGCATATTAACATATTAGCATATTAGCATATTAGCATAGCATATTAGCATATTAGCATATTAGCATAGCATATTAGCATATTAGCATATTAGCATATTAGCATAGTATATTAGCATATTAGCATATTAGCATATTAGCATATTAGCATATTAGCATAGCATATTAGCATAGCATATTAGCATAGCATATTAGCATAGCGTGTTAGCGTATTAGCATATTAGCATATTAATATAGCATATTAGCATAGCATATTAGCATATTAGCATATTAGCATATTAGCATAGCATATTAGCATATTAGCATATTAGCATATTAGCATTGCATATTAGCATATTAGCATATTAGCATAGCATATTAGCATATTAGCATATTAGTATAGCATATTAGCATATTAGCATATTAGCATAGTATATTAGCATAGCATATTAGCATATTAGCATATTAGCATATTAGCATATTAGCATAGCGTGTTAGCGTATTAGCATATTAGCATATTAGAATAGCATATTAGCATATTAGCATATTAGCATATTAGCATAGCATATTAGCATATTAGCATATTAGCATATTAGCATAGTATATTAGCATATTAGCATATTAGCATAGCATATTAGCATAGCGTGTTAGCGTATTAGCATATTAGCATATTAGCATAGCATATTAGCATATTAGCATATTAGCATATTAGCATAGCGTGTTAGCATATTAGCGTATTAGCATATTAGCATATTAGCATATTAGCATATTAGCATATTAGCATAGCGTGTTAGCATATTAGCATATTAGCATAGCATATTAGCATATTAGCATATTAGCATAGCATATTAGCATATTAGCATATTAACATATTAGTATATTAGCATAGCATATTAACATATTACCATATTAGCATAGCATATTAGCATATTAGCATAGCGTGTTAGCATATTAACATATTAGCATATTAGCATAGCATATTAGCATATTAGCATATTAGCATAGCATATTAGCATATTAGCATATTAGCATAGTATATTAGCATATTAGCATATTAGCATAGCATATTAGCATAGCATATTAGCATAGCGTGTTAGCGTATTAGCATATTAGCATATTACCATAGCATATTAGCATAGCATATTAGCATATTAGCATATTAGCATATTAGCATATTTGCATATTTGCATATTAGCATAGCATATTAGCATATTAGCATATTAGCATATTAGCATATTAGCATAGCATATTAGCATATTAGCATATTAGCATAGCGTGTTAGCGTATTAGCATATTAGCATATTAGCGTAGCATATTAGCATATTAGCATATTAGCATATTAGCATAGCATGTTAGCATATTAACGTATTAGCATATTAGCATATTAGCATAGCATATTAGCATATTAACATATTAGCATATTAGCATATTAACATATTAGCATATTAGCATAGCATATTAGTATATTAGCATATTAGCATATTAGCATAGCGTGTTAGCGTATTAGCATATTAGCATAGCATATTAGCATATTAGCATATTAGCATAGCATATTAGCATATTAGCATATTAGCATATTAGCATAGCGTGTTAGCATATTAGCATATTAGCATATTAGCATATTAGCATATTAACATATTAGCATAGTATATTAGCATATTAGCATATTAGCATATTAGCATATTAGCATAGCATATTAGCATATTAGCATAGCGTGTTAGCGTATTAGCATATTAGCATATTAGCATATTAGCATATTAGCATATTAGCATATTAGCATATTATCATATTAGCATATTAGCATATTAGCATATTAGCATAGCATATTAGCATATTAGCATATTAGCATATTAGCATATTAACATAGCATATTAGCATATTAGCATATTAGCATATTAGCATAGCGTGTTAGCATATTAGCATATTAGCATATTAGCATAGCATATTAGCATATTAGCATATTAGCATATTAGCATATTAGCATATTAGCATATTAGCAAATTAGCATAGCATATTAGCATATTAGCATATTAGCATATTAGCATAGCATATTAGCATATTAGCATATTAGCATATTAACATATTAGCATAGCATATTAGCATATTAGCATATTAGCATATTAATATATTAGCATATTAGCATAGCATATTAGCATATTAGCATATTAGCATATTAGCATAGCATATTAGCATATTAGCATATTAACATATTAGCATATTAGCATAGCATATTAGCATATTAGCATATTAGCATATTAGCATATTAGCATAGCATATTAGCATATTAGCAAATTAGCATATTAGCATATTAGCATGTTAGCATATTAGCATGTTAGCATATTAGCATAGCATTTAAGCATATTAGCATATTAGCATAGCATATTAGCATAGCGTGTTAGCATATTAGCATATTAGCATATTAGCATAGCATATTAGCATATTAGCATATTAGCATATTAGCATATTAGCATAGCATATTAGCATATTAGCATATTAGCATAGCATATTAGCATATTAGCATATTAGCATATTAGCAGCGTGTTAGCGTATTAGCATATTAGCATATTAGCATAGCATATTAGCATATTAGCATATTAGCATATTAACATAGCATATTAGCATATTAGCATATTAGCATATTAGCATAGTATAACGTGTTAGCGTATTAGCATATTAGCATATTAGTATAGCATATTAACATATTAGCATATTAGCATAGCATATTAGCATAACATATTAGCATATTAGCATATTAGCATATTAGCATAGCGTGTTAACGTATTAGCATATTAGCATATTAGCATAGCATATTAGCATATTAGCATATTAGAATAGCATATTAGCAAATTAGCATATTAGCATATTAGCATAGTATATTAGCATATTAGCATATTAGCATAGCATATTAGCATAGCATATTAGCATAGCGTGTTAGCGTATTAGCATATTAGCATATTACCATAGCATATTAGCATAGCATATTAGCATATTAGCATATTAGCATAGCATATTAGCATATTAGCATATTAGCATATTAGCATAGCATATTAGCATAGCATATTAGCATATTAGCATATTAGCATAGCATATTAGCATATTAGCATATTAGCATATTAGCATAGCATATTAGCATAGCATATTAGCATATTAGCATATTAGCATATTAGCATATTAGCATAGCGTGTTAGCGTATTAGCATATTAGCATATTAGCATAGCATATTAGCATATTAGCATATTAGCATAGCATATTAGCATATTAGCATATTAGCATATTAGCATATTAGCATAGTATATTAGCATATTAGCATATTAGCATAGCATATTAGCATAGCGTGTTAGCGTATTAGCATATTAGCATATTAGCACAGCATATTAGCATATTAGCATATTAGCATATTAGCATAGCGTGTTAGCATATTAGCGTATTAGCATATTAGCATATTAGCATATTAGCATATTAGCATATTAGCATAGCGTGTTAGCATATTAGCATATTAGCATAGCATATTAGCATATTAGCATATTAGCATATTAGCATATTAGCATAGCATATTAGCATATTAGCATATTAGCATATTAGCATATTAGCATATTAGCATAGCGTGTTAGCGTATTAGCATATTAGCATATTAGCATAGCATATTAGCATATTAGCATATTAACATATTAGCATAGCATATTAGCATATTAGCATATTAGTATATTAGCATAGCATATTAGCATATTAGCATATTAGCATAGCATATTAGCATATTAGCATATTAGTATAGCGTGTTAGCGTATTAGCATATTAGCATATTAGCATATTAGCATAGCATATTAGCATATTACCATATTTAGCATATTAACATAGCATATTAGCATATTAGCATATTAGCATATTAGCATAGCATATTAGCATATTAGCATAGCATATTAGCATATTAGCATATTAGCATATTAGCATATTAGCATAGCATATTAGCATATTAGCATAGCATATTAGCATATTAGCATATTAGCATAGCGTGTTAGCGTATTAACATATTAGCATAGCATATTAGCATATTAGCATATTAGCATAGCATATTAGCATATTAGCATAGCGTGTTAGCGTATTAGCATATTAGCATATTAGCATATTAGCATAGCATATTAGCATATTAGCATATTAGCATATTAGCATATTAGCATATTAGCATAGCGTGTTAGCGTATTAGCATATTAGCATAGCATATTAGCATATTAGTATATTAGCATATTAGCATAGCATATTAGCATATTAGCATATTAGCATATTAGCATATTAGCATATTAGCATATTAGCATAGCATGTTAGCATATTAGCATATTAGCATATTAGCATATTAGAGAATTAACATATTAGCATATTAACATATTAGCATATTAACATATTAACATAGCATATTAGCACATTAACATATTAGCATATTAGCATAGCATATTAGCATATTAGCATATTAGCATATTAGCATAGCATATTAGCATATTAACATATTAGCATATTAGCATAGCATATTAGCATATTAGCATATTAGCATATTAGCATAGCGTGTTAGCATATTAACATATTAGCACATTAGCATATTAGTAAATTAGCATAGCATATTAGCATATTAGCATATTAGCATATTAGCATATTAGCATATTAGCATAGCATATTAGCATATTAGCATATTAACATATTAGCATATTAGCATAGCATATTAGCATATTAGCATATTAGCATATTAGCATAGCGTGTTAGCATATTAACATATTAGCACATTAGCATATTAGCAAATTAGCATAGCATATTAGCATATTAGCATATTAGCATAGCGTGTTAGCATATTAGCGTATTAGCATATTAGCATATTAGCATAGCGTGTTAGCATATTAACATATTAGCACATTAGCATATTAGTAAATTAGCATAGCATATTAGCATATTAGCATATTAGCATATTAGCATAGCGTGTTAGCATATTAGCGTATTAGCATATTAGCATAGCATATTAGCATATTAGCATATTTGCATATTAGCATAGCATATTAGCATATTAGCATATTAGCATAGCATATTAGCATATTAGCATAGCATATTAGCATATTAGCATATTAGCATATTAGCATAGCATATTAGCATATTAGCATATTAGCATAGCATATTAGCATATTAGCAGCGTGTTAGCGTATTAGCATATTAGCATATTAGCATAGCATATTAGCATATTAGCATATTAGCATATTAGCATAGCATATTAGCATATTAGCATATTAGCATAGCATATTAGCATATTAGCAGCGTGTTAGCGTATTAGCATATTAGCATATTAGCATAGCATATTAGCATATTAGCATATTAGCATATTAACATAGCATATTAGCATATTAGCATATTAGCATATTAGCATAGTATAACGTGTTAGCGTATTAGCATATTAGCATATTAGTATAGCATATTAGCATATTAGCATATTAGCATATTAGCATAGCATATTAGCATAACATATTAGCATATTAGCATATTAGCATAGCGTGTTAACGTATTAGCATATTAGCATATTAGCATAGCATATTAGCATATTAGCATATTATATTAGAATAGCATATTAGCAAATTAGCATATTAGCATATTAGCATAGTATATTAGCATATTAGCATATTAGCATAGCATTTTAGCATAGCATATTAGCATAGCGTGTTAGCGTATTAGCATATTAGCATATTACCATAGCATATTAGCATAGCATATTAGCATATTAGCATATTAGCATATTAGCATAGCATATTAGCATATTAGCATATTAGCATATTAGCATAGCATATTAGCATATTAGCATATTAGCATAGCATATTAGCATATTAGCATATTAGCATAGCATATTAGCATATTAGCATATTAGCATATTAGCATAGCATATTAGCATAGCATATTAGCATATTAGCATATTAGCATATTAGCATATTAGCATAGCGTGTTAGCGTATTAGCATATTAGCATATTAGCATAGCATATTAGCATATTAGCATATTAGCATAGCATATTAGCATATTAGCATATTAGCATATTAGCATAGTATATTAGCATATTAGCATATTAGCATAGCATATTAGCATAGCGTGTTAGCGTATTAGCATATTAGCATATTAGCATAGCATATTAGCATATTAGCATATTAGCATATTAGCATAGTATATTAGCATATTAGCATATTAGCATAGCATATTAGCATAGCGTGTTAGCGTATTAGCATATTAGCATATTAGCATAGCATATTAGCATATTAGCATATTAGCATATTAGCATAGCGTGTTAGCATATTAGCGTATTAGCATATTAGCATATTAGCATATTAGCATATTAGCATAGCGTGTTAGCATATTAGCATATTAGCATAGCATATTAGCATATTAGCATATTAGCATATTAGCATATTAGCATATTAGCATAGCATATTAGCATATTAGCATATTAGCATATTAGCATAGCGTGTTAGCGTATTAGCATATTAGCATATTAGCATAGCATATTAGCATATTAGCATATTAGCATATTAGCATATTAGTATAGCATATTAGCATATTAGCATATTAGCATATTAGCATATTAGTATATTAGCATAGCATATTAGCATATTAGCATATTAGCATAGCATATTAGCATATTAGCATATTAGCATAGCGTGTTAGCGTATTAGCATATTAGCATATTAGCATAGCATATTAGCATATTACCATATTTAGCATATTAACATAGCATATTAGCATATTAGCATATTAGCATATTAGTATAGCATATTAGCATATTAGCATAGCATATTAGCATATTAGCATATTACCATATTAGCATATTAGCATAGCATATTAGCATATTAGCATAGCATATTAGCATATTAGCATATTAGCATAGCGTGTTAGCGTATTAACATATTAGCATAGCATATTAGCATATTAGCATATTAGCATAGCATATTAGCATATTAGCATAGCGTGTTAGCGTATTAGCATATTAGCATATTAGCATATTAGCATAGCATATTAGCATATTAGCATATTAGCATATTAGCATAGCGTGTTAGCGTATTAGCATATTAGCATATTAGCATAGCATATTAGCATATTAGTATATTAGCATATTAGCATAGCATATTAGCATATTAGCATATTAGCATATTAGCATATTAGCATAGCATGTTAGCATATTAGCATATTAGCATATTAGCATATTAGAGAATTAACATATTAGCATATTAGCATATTAGCATATTAACATATTAGCATAGCATATTAGCATATTAACATATTAGCATATTAGCATAGCATATTAGCATATTAGCATATTAGCATAGCATATTAGCATATTAGCATATTAGCATATTAGCATAGTATATTAGCATATTAGCATATTAGCATATTAGCATAGCGTGTTAGCGTATTAGCATATTAGCATATTAGCATAGCATATTAGCATATTAGCATATTAACATAGCATATTAGCATATTAGCATATTAGCATATTAGCATATTAGCATAGTATAAGGTGTTAGCATATTAGCATATTAGCATATTAGCATAGCATATTAGCATATTAGCATATTAGCATATTAGCATATTAGCATAGCATATTAGCATAACATATTAGCATATTAGCATATTAGTATATTAGCATAGCGTGTTAACGTATTAGCATATTAGCATATTAGCATAGTATATTAGCATATTAGCATATTAGCATATTAGCATATTAGCATATTAACATAGCATATTAGCATAGCATATTAGCATAGTATATTAGCATAGCATATTAGCATATTAGTATATTAGCATATTAGCATAGCGTGTTAGCGTATTAGCATATTAGCATATTAGCATATTAGCATAGCATATTAGCATATTAGCATATTAGCATATTAACATATTAGCATAGCATATTAGCATATTAGCATATTAGCATATTAGCATAGCATATTAGCATATTAGCATATTAGCATATTAGCATAGCATATTAGCATATTAGCATATTAACATATTAGTATATTAGCATAGCATATTAGCATATTACCATATTAGCATAGCATATTAGCATATTAGCATAGCGTGTTAGCATATTAACATATTAGCATATTAGCATATTAGCATATTAGCATAGCATATTAGCATATTAGCATATTAGCATAGCATATTAGCATATTAGCATATTAGCATATTAGCATATTAGCATAGTATATTAGCATATTAGCATATTAGCATATTAGCATATTAGCATAGCATATTAGCATAGTATATTAGCATAGCATATTAGCATAGCGTGTTAGCGTATTAGCATATTAGCATATTAATATAGCATATTAGCATAGCATATTAGCATATTAGCATATTAGCATAGCATATTAGCATATTAGCATATTAGCATATTAGCATAGCATATTAGCATATTAGCATATTAGCATAGCATATTAGCATATTAGCATATTAGTATAGCATATTAGCATATTAGCATATTAGCATATTAGCATATTAGCATAGCATATTAGCATAGCATATTAGCATATTAGCATATTAGCATATTAGCATATTAGCATATTAGCATAGCGTGTTAGCGTATTAGCATATTAGCATATTAGCATAGCATATTAGCATATTAGCATATTAACATATTAGCATATTAGCATAGCATATTAGCATATTAGCATATTAGCATATTAGTATAGTATATTAGCATATTAGCATATTAGCATAGCATATTAGCACAGCGTGTTAGCGTATTAGCATATTAGCATATTAGCATAGCATATTAGCATATTAGCATATTAGCATATTAGCATAGCGTGTTAGCATATTAGCGTATTAGCATATTAGCATATTAGCATATTAGCATATTAGCATATTAGCATATTAGCATAGCGTGTTAGCATATTAGCATATTAGCATATTAGCATATTAGCATAGCATATTAGCATATTAGCATATTAGCATATTAGCATATTAGCATAGCATATTAGCATATTAGCATATTAGCATATTAGCATAGCGTATTAGCATAGCGTGTTAACGTATTAGCATATTAGCATATTAATATAGCATATTAGCATAGCATATTAGCATATTAGCATATTAGCATATTAGCATAGCATATTAGCATTTTAGCATATTAGCATATTAGCATATTAGCATAGCATATTAGCATATTAGCATATTAGCATAGCATATTAGCATATTAGCATATTAGTATAGCATATTAGCATATTAGCATATTAGCATATTAGCATAGCATATTAGCATAGCATATTAGCATATTAGCATATTAGCATATTAGCATATTAGCATATTAGCATAGCGTGTTAGCGTATTAGCATATTAGCATATTAGCATAGCATATTAGCATATTAACATATTAGCATATTAACATATTAGCATATTAACATATTAGCGTAGCATATTAGCATATTAGCATATTAGCATATTAGCATAGTATATTAGCATATTAGCATATTAGCATAGCATATTAGCATAGCGTGTTAGCGTATTAGCATATTAGCATATTAGCATAGCATATTAGCATATTAGCATATTAGCATAGCGTGTTAGCATATTAGCATATTAGCATATTAGCATAGCATATTAGCATATTAGCATAGCATATTAGCATATTAGCATATTAGCATATTAGCATAGCATATTAGCATATTAGCATATTAGCATATTAGCATAGCATATTAGCATATTAGCATATTAGCATATTAGCATAGTATATTAGCATATTAGCATATTAGCATAGCATATTAGCATAGCGTGTTAGCGTATTAGCATATTAGCATATTAGCATTGCATATTAGCATATTAGCATATTAGCATATTAGCATATTAGCATAGCGTGTTAACGTATTAGCATATTAGCATATTAGCATAGCGTGTTAACGTATTAGCATATTAGCATATTAGCATAGCATATTAGCATATTAGCATAGCATATTAGCATATTAGCATATTAGCATATTAGCATAGTATATTAGCATATTAGCATATTAGCATATTAGCATATTAACATAGCATATTAGCATAGCATATTAGCATAGCAATTAGCATAGCATATTAGCATATTAGTATATTAGCATATTAGCATAGCGTGTTAGCGTATTAGCATTTAGCATATTAGCATATTAGCATAGCATATTAGCATATTAGCATATTAGCATATTAACATATTAGCATAGCATATTAGCATATTAGCATATTAGCATATTAGCATAGCATATTAGCATATTAGCATATTAGCATAGCATATTAGCATATAGCATATTAACATATTAGTATATTAGCATAGCATATTAGCATATTACCATATTAGCATAGCATATTAGCATATTAGCATAGCGTGTTAGCATATTAACATATTAGCATATTAGCATATTAGCATAGCATATTAGCATATTAGCATATTAGCATAGCATATTAGCATATTAGCATATTAGCATATTAGCATAGTATATTAGCATATTAGCATATTAGCATATTAGCATATTAGCATATTAGCATAGCATATTAGCATAGCATATTAGCATAGCATATTAGCATAGCGTGTTAGCGTATTAGCATATTAGCATATTAATATAGCATATTAGCATAGCATATTAGCATATTAGCATATTAGCATATTAGCATAGCATATTAGCATATTAGCATATTAGCATATTAGCATTGCATATTAGCATATTAGCATATTAGCATAGCATATTAGCATATTAGCATATTAGTATAGCATATTAGCATATTAGCATATTAGCATAGTATATTAGCATAGCATATTAGCATATTAGCATATTAGCATATTAGCATATTAGCATAGCGTGTTAGCGTATTAGCATATTAGCATATTAGCATAGCATATTAGCATATTAGCATATTAGCATATTAGCATAGCATATTAGCATATTAGCATATTAGCATATTAGCATAGTATATTAGCATATTAGCATATTAGCATAGCATATTAGCATAGCGTGTTAGCGTATTAGCATATTAGCATATTAGCATAGCATATTAGCATATTAGCATATTAGCATATTAGCATAGCGTGTTAGCATATTAGCGTATTAGCATATTAGCATATTAGCATATTAGCATATTAGCATATTAGCATAGCGTGTTAGCATATTAGCATATTAGCATAGCATATTAGCATATTAGCATATTAGCATAGCATATTAGCATATTAGCATATTAACATATTAGTATATTAGCATAGCATATTAACATATTACCATATTAGCATAGCATATTAGCATATTAGCATAGCGTGTTAGCATATTAACATATTAGCATATTAGCATAGCATATTAGCATATTAGCATATTAGCATAGCATATTAGCATATTAGCATATTAGCATAGTATATTAGCATATTAGCATATTAGCATAGCATATTAGCATAGCATATTAGCATAGCGTGTTAGCGTATTAGCATATTAGCATATTACCATAGCATATTAGCATAGCATATTAGCATATTAGCATATTAGCATATTAGCATATTTGCATATTTGCATATTAGCATAGCATATTAGCATATTAGCATATTAGCATATTAGCATATTAGCATAGCATATTAGCATATTAGCATATTAGCATAGCGTGTTAGCGTATTAGCATATTAGCATATTAGCGTAGCATATTAGCATATTAGCATATTAGCATATTAGCATAGCATGTTAGCATATAACGTATTAGCATATTAGCATATTAGCATAGCATATTAGCATATTAACATATTAGCATATTAGCATATTAACATATTAGCATATTAGCATAGCATATTAGTATATTAGCATATTAGCATATTAGCATAGCGTGTTAGCGTATTAGCATATTAGCATAGCATATTAGCATATTAGCATATTAGCATAGCATATTAGCATATTAGCATATTAGCATATTAGCATAGCGTGTTAGCATATTAGCGTATTAGCATATTAGCATATTAGCATATTAGCATATTAGCATATTAACATATTAGCATAGTATATTAGCATATTAGCATATTAGCATATTAGCATATTAGCATAGCATATTAGCATATTAGCATAGCGTGTTAGCGTATTAGCATATTAGCATATTAGCATATTAGCATATTAGCATATTAGCATATTAGCATATTATCATATTAGGCATATTAGCATATTAGCATATTAGCATAGCATATTAGCATATTAGCATATTAGCATATTAGCATATTAACATAGCATATTAGCATATTAGCATATTAGCATATTAGCATAGCGTGTTAGCATATTAGCATATTAGCATATTAGCATAGCATATTAGCATATTAGCATATTAGCATATTAGCATATTAGCATATTAGCAATATTAGCAAATTAGCATAGCATATTAGCATATTAGCATATTAGCATATTAGCATAGCGTGGTTAGCATATTAGCGTATTAGCATATTAGCATATTAGCATATTAGCATATTAGCATAGCATATTAGCAAATTAGCATATTAGCATATTAGCATAGCATATTAATATATTAGCATATTAGCATATTAGCATATTAGCATAGCGTGTTAGCATAGCATATTAGCATATTAGCATAACATATTAGCATATTAGCATATTAGCATATTAGCATATTAGCATATTAGCATAGCATATTAGCATATTAGTATATTGGCATAGCATATTAGCATATTAGCATATTAGCATATTAGCATAGTATATTAGCATATTAGCATATTAGCATATTAGCATAGCGTGTTAGCGTATTAGCATATTAGCATATTAGCATAGCATATTAGCATATTAGCATATTAGCATATTAGCATATTAGCATATTAACATAGCATATTCGCATATTAGCATATTAGCAGATTAGCATATTAGCATATTAGCATATTAGCATAGTATAAGGTGTTAGCATATTAGCATATTAGCATATTAGCATATTAGCATAGCATATTAGCATATTAGCATATTAGCATATTAGCATATTAGCATAGCATATTAGCATAACATATTAGCATATTAGCATATTAGCATATTAGCATAGCGTGTTAACGTATTAGCATATTAGCATATTAGCATAGCATATTAGCATATTAGCATAGCATATTAGCATATTAGCATATTAGCATATTAGCATAGTATATTAGCATATTAGCATATTAGCATATTAGCATATTAGCATATTAACATAGCATATTAGCATAGCATATTAGCATAGCATATTAGCATAGCATATTAACATATTAGTATATTAGCATATTAGCATAGCGTGTTAGCGTATTAGCATATTAGCATATTAGCATATTAGCATAGCATATTAGCATATTAGCATATTAGCATATTAACATATTAGCATAGCATATTAGCATATTAGCATATTAGCATATTAGCATAGCATATTAGCATATTAGCATATTAGCATATTAGCATAGCATATTAGCATATTAGCATATTAACATATTAGTTATTAGCATAGCATATTAGCATATTACCATATTAGCATAGCATATTAGCATATTAGCATAGCGTGTTAGCATATTAACATATTAGCATATTAGCATATTAGCATAGCATATTAGCATATTAGCATATTAGCATAGCGTATTAGCATATTAGCATAATAGCATATTAGCATATTAGCATAGTATATTAGCATATTAGCATATTAGCATATTAGCATATTAGCATATTAGCATATTAGCATATTAGCATAGCATATTAGCATAGGATATTAGCATAGCATATTAGCATAGCGTGTTAGCGTATTAACATATTAGCATATTAATATAGCATATTAGCATAGCATATTAACATATTAACATATTAGCATATTAGCATAGCATATTAGCATATTAGCATATTAGCATATTAGCATATTAGCATATTAGCATAGCATATTAGCATATTAGCATATTAGTATAGCATATTAGCATATTAACATATTAGCATATTAGCATAGCATATTAGCATAGCATATTAGCATATTAGCATATTAGCATATTAGCATAGCGTGTTAGCGTATTAGCATATTAGCATATTAGCATAGCATATTGGCATATTAGCATATTAGCATATTAGCATAGCATATTAGCATATTAGCATATTAGCATATTAGCATAGTATATTAGCATATTAGCATATTAGCATAGCATATTAGCATAGCGTGTTAGCGTATTAGCATATTAGCATATTAGCCTAGCATATTAGCATATTAGCATATTAGCATATTAGCATAGCGTGTTAGCATATTAGCGTATTAGCATATTAGCATATTAGCATATTAGCATATTAGCATATTAGCATATTAGCATAGCGTGTTAGCATATTAGCATATTAGCATATTAGCATATTAACATATTAGCATATTAGCATATTAGCATATTAGCATAGTATATTAGCATAGTATATTAACATATTAGCATATTAGCATAGCATATTAGCATAGCATATTAGCATATTAGCATATTAGCATATTAGCATAGCGTGTTAGCATATTAGCGTATTAGCGTATTAGCATTTTAGCATATTAGCATATTAGCATATCGTGTTAGCATAGCGTATTAGCATAGCATATAGCATATTAGTATATTAGCATATTAGCATAGCATATTAGCATATTAACATCTTAGCATATTAGCATAGCATATTAGCATATTAGCATATTAGCATATTAGCATAGCATATTAGCATATTAGCATATTAGCATATTAGCATAGCATGTTAGCATATTAGCGTATTAGCATATTAGCATATTAGCATAGCATATTAGCATATTAACATTAGCATATTAGCATATTAGCATATTAGCATATTAGCATATTAGCATAGCATAGCATATTAGCATATTAGCATAGCGTGTTAGCGTATTAGCATATTAGCATATTAGCATAGCATATTAGCATATTAGCATATTAGCATATTAGCATAGCGTGTTAGCATATTAGCGTATTAGCATATTAGCATATTAGCATATTAGCATATTAGCATATTAGCATAGCATATTAACATATTAGCAAATTAGCATATTAGTATATTAGCATATTAGCATAGCATATTAGCATATTAGCATAGCGTGTTAGCGTATTAGCATATTAGCATATTAGCATATTAGCATATTAGCATATTAGCATAGCATATTAGCATATTAGCATATTAGCATATTAGCATAGCATATTAGCATATTAGCATATTAGCATATTAACATAGCATATAAGCATATTAGCATATTAGCATATTAGCATAGCATATTAGCAAATTAGCATATTAGCATATTAGCATAGCATATTAGCATATTAGCATATTAGCATAGCATATTAGCATATTAGTATATTAGCATAGCATATTAGCATATTAGCATATTAGCATATTAGCATATTAACATAGCATATTAGCATATTAGGATATTAGCATATTAGCATAGCATATTAGCATATTAGCATATGAGCATATAACATATTAGCATATTAACATATTAGCATATTAGCATATTAGCATAACGTGTTAGCGTATTAGCATAGCATATTAGCATAGCATATTAACATATTAGCATATTAGCATATTAGCATAGCGTGTTAGCGTATTAGCATATTAGCATATTAGCATAGCATATTAGCATATTAGCATATTAGCATAGCATATTAGCATATTAGCATATTAGCATATTAGCATATTAGCATATTAACATAGCGTGTTAGCATATTAGCATATTAGCATATTAGCATATTAGCAAATTAGCATAGCATATTAGCATATTAGCATATTAGCATATTAGCATATTAGTATATTAGCTTATTAACATATTAGCATATTAGCATATTAGCATATTAGCATATTAGCATAGCGTGTTAGCATATTAGCATATTAGCATATTAGCATATTAGCATATCGTGTTAGCATATTAGCATATTAGCATATTAGCATATTAGCATATTAGCATAGCATATTAGCATATTAGCATATTAGCATAGCGTGTTAGCATATTAGCGTATTAGCATAGCATATTAGCATATTAGCATATTAGCATATTAGCATAGCATATTAGCATATTAGCATATTAGCATAGTATATATAACATATTAGCATATTAGCATATTAGCATAGCATATTAGCATATTAGCATAGCGTGTTAGCGTATTAGCATAGCATATTAGCATAGCATATTAGCATATTAGCATATTAGCATATTAGCATAGCATGTTAGCATATAAGCGTATTAGCATATTAGCATATTAACATAGCATATTAGCATATTAGCATATTGGCATATTAGCATAGCATATTAGCATATTAGCATATTAGCATATTAGCATAGCGTGTTAGCGTATTAGCATATTAGCATAGCATATTAGCATATTAGCATATTAGCATATTAGCATAGCGTATTAGCATAGCATATTAGCATTTTAGTATATTAGCATATTAGCATAGCATATTAGCATATTAACATATTAGCATATTAGCATAGCATATTAGCATATTAGCATATTAGCATATTAGCATAGCATATTAGCATATTAGCATATAGCATATTAGCATAGCATGTTAGCATATTAGCGTATTAGCATATTAGCATATTAGCATAGCATATTAGCATATTAACATTAGCATATTAGCATATTAGCATATTAGCATATTAGCATATTAGCATAGCATAGCATATTAGCATATTAGCATAGCGTGTTAGCGTATTAGCATATTAGCATATTAGCATAGCATATTAGCATATTAGCATATTAGCATATTAGCATATTAGCATATTAGCATAGCGTGTTAGCATATTAGCGTATTAGCATATTAGCATATTAGCATATTAGCATATTAGCATATTAGCATAGCATATTAGCATATTAGCAAATTAGCATATTAGTATATTAGCATATTAGCATAGCATATTAGCATATTAGCATAGCATGTAGCGTATTAGCATATTAGCATATTAGCATATTAGCATATTAGCATATTAGCATATTAGCATATTAGCATATTAGCATATTAGCATAGCATATTAGCATATTAGCATATTAGCATATTAACATAGCATATAAGCATATTAGCATATTAGCATATTAGCATAGCATATTAGCAAATTAGCATATTAGCATATTAGCATAGCATATTAGCATATTAGCATATTAGCATAGCTTATTAGCATATTAGCATATTAGCATAGCAAATTAGCATATTAGCATATTAGCATATTAGCATATTAACATAGCATATTAACATATTAGGATATTAGCATATTAGCATAGCATATTAGCATATTAGCATATGAGCATATTAACATATTAGCATATAACATATTAGCATATTAGCATATTAGCATAACGTGTTAGCGTATTAGCATAGCATATTAGCATAGCATATTAACATATTAGCATATTAGCATATTAGCATAGCGTGTTAGCGTATTAGCATATTAGCATATTAGCATAGCATATTAGCATATTAGCATATTAGCATAGCATATTAGCATATTAGCATATTAGCATATTAGCATATTAGCATATTAACATAGCGTGTTAGCATATTAGCATATTAGCATATTAGCATATTAGCAAATTAGCATAGCATATTAGCATATTAGCATATTAGCATATTAGCATATTAGCATATTAGTATATTAGCTTATTAACATATTAGCATATTAGCATATTACCATATTAGCATATTAGCATAGCGTGTTAGCATATTAGCATATTAGCATATTAGCATATTAGCATATCGTGTTAGCATATTAGCATATTAGCATATTAGCATATTAGCATATTAGCATATTAGCATATTAGCATAGCATATTAGCATATTAGCATATTAGCATAGCGTGTTAGCATATTAGCGTATTAGCATAGCATATTAGCATATTAGCATATTAGCATATTAGCATAGCATATTAGCATATTAGCATATTAGCATAGTATATTAACATATTAGCATATTAGCATATTAGCATAGCATATTAGCATATTAGCATAGCGTGTTAGCGTATTAGCATAGCATATTAGCATAGCATATTAGCATATTAGCATATTAGCATATTAGCATAGCATGTTAGCATATTAGCGTATTAGCATATTAGCATATTAACATAGCATATTAGCATATTAGCATATTGGCATATTAGCATAGCATATTAGCATATTAGCATATTAGCATATTAGCATAGCGTGTTTAGCGTATTAGCATATTAGCATAGCATATTAGCATATAGCATATTAGCATATTAGCATAGCATATTAGCATATTAGCATATTAGCATATTAATATATTAGCATATTAGCATGGCATATTAGCATATTAGCATATTAGCATATTAGCATAGCATATTAGCATATTAGCATATTAGCATATTAGCATATTAGCTTAGCATATTAGCATATTAGCATAGCATATTAGCATAGCATATTAGCATATTAGCAAATTAGCATATTAGCATATTAGCATGTTAGCATATTAGCATGTTAGCATATTAGCATAGCATTTAAGCATATTAGCATATTAGCATAGCATATTAGCATAGCGTGTTAGCATATTAGCATATTAACATATTAGCATATTAGCATAGCATATTAGCATATTAGCATATTAGCATATTAGCATATTAGCATATTAGCATATTAGCATAGCATATTAGCATATTAGCATATTAGCATAGCATATTAGCATATTAGCATATAGCATATTAGCATATTAGCATAGCATATTAGCATATTAGCATATTAGCATATTAGCATAGCGTGTTAGCGTATTAACAATTAGCATATTAGCATAGCATATTAGCATATTAGCATATTAGCATATTAGCATATTAACATAGCGTATTAGCATATTAGCATATTAGCATATTAGCATAGCATATTAGCATATTAGCATATTAGCATAGCATATTAGCATAACATATTAACATATTAGCATATTAGCATATTAGCATAGCGTGTTAACGTATTAGCATATTAGCATATTAGCATAGCATATTAGCATATTAGCATATTAACATATTAGCATAGCATATTAGCATATTAGCATATTAGCTATTAGCATAGTATATTAGCATATTAGCATATTAGCATATTAACATAGCATATTAGCATAGCATATTAGCATAGCATATTAGCATAGCATATTAGCATATTAGTATATTAGCATATTAGCATAGCGTGTTAGCGTATTAGCATATTAGCATATTAGCATAGCATATTAGCATATTAGCATATTAGCATATTAACATATTAGCATAGCATATTAGCATATTGCATATTAGCATATTAGCATAGCATATTAGCATATTAGCATATTAGCATATTAGCATAGCATATTAGCATATTAGCATATTAACATATTAGTATATTAGCATAGCATATAAGCATATTACCATATTAGCATAGCATATTAGCATATTAGCATAGCGTGTTAGCATATTAACATATTAGCATATTAGCATATTAGCATAGCATATTAGCATATTAGCATATTAGCATAGCATATTAGCATATTAGCATATTAGCATATTAGCATATTAGCATAGTATATTAGCATATTAGCATATTAGCATAGCATATTAGCATAGCATATTAGCATAGCGTGTTAGCGTATTAGCATATTAGCATATTACCATAGCATATTAGCATAGCATATTAGCATAGCATATTAGCATATTAGCATATTAGCATATTAGCATATTAGCATAGCATATTAGCATATTAGCATATTAGCATATTAGTATAGCATATTAGCATATAGCATATTAGCATAGCATATTAGCATATTAGCATATTAGCATAGCATATTAGCATATTAGCATATTAGCATATTAGCATATTAGCATAGCATATTAGCATAGCATATTAGCATATTAGCATATTAGCATATTAGCATATTAGCATAGCGTGTTAGCGTATTAGCATATTAGCATATTAGCATAGCATATTAGCATATTAGCATATTAGCATATTAGCAAGCATATTAGCATATTAGCATATTAGCATATTAGCATAGTATATTAGCATATTAGCATATTAGCATAGCATATTAGCATAGCGTGTTAGCGTATTAGCATATTAGCATATTAGCATATTAGCATAGCATATTAGCATATTAGCATATTAGCATATTAGCATATTAGCATAGCGTGTTAGCATATTAGCGTATTAGCATATTAGCATATTAGCATATTAGCATATTAGCATAGCGTGTTAGCATATTAGCATATTAGCATAGCATATTAGCCATATTAGCATATTAGCATATTGCATAGCATATTAGCATATTAGCATATTAGCATAGCGTGTTAGCGTATTAGCATATTAGTATATTAGCATAGCATATTAGCATATTAACATATTAGCATATTAGCATAGCATATTAGCATATTAGCATATATTATATTAGCATAGCATATTAGCATATTAGCATATTAGCATAGCATATTAGCATATTAGCATATTAGCATAGCGTGTTAGCGTATTAGCATATTAGCATATTAGCATAGCATATTAGCATATTACCATATTTAGCATATTAACATAGCATATTAGCATATTAGCATATTAGCATATTAGCATATTAGCATAGCATATTATCATATTAGCATATTAACATATTAGCATATTAGCATAGAATATTAGCATATTAGCATATTAGCATATTAGCATAGCGTGTTAGCGTATTAGCATATTAGCATATTAGCATATTAGCATAGCATATTAGCATATAGCATATTAGCATAGCGTGTTAGCGTATTAGCATATTAGCATATTAGCATAGCATATTAGCATATTAGTATATTAGCATATTAGCATAGCATATTAGCATATTAGCATATTAGCATATTAGCATATTAGCATAGCATGTTAGCATATTAGCATATTAGCATATTAGAGAATTAACATATTAGCAATTAGCATATTAGCATATTAACATATTAGCATAGCATATTAGCATATTAACATAGCATATTAGCATAGCATATTAGCATATTAGCATATTAGCATATTAGCATAGCATATTAGCATATTAGCATATTAACATATTAACATATTAGCATAGCATATTAGCATATTAGCATATTAGCATATTAGTATAGCGTGTTAGCATATTAACATATTAGCACATTAGCAATTAGCATATTAGCAAATTAGCATAGCATATTAGCATATTAGCATATTAGCATATTAGCATATTAGCATAGCGTGTTAGCATATTATCGTATTAGCATATTAGCATATTAGCATAGCGTGTTAGCATATTAACATATTAGCACATTAGCATATTAGCAAATTAGCATAGCATATTAGCATATTAGCATATTAGCATATTAGCATATTAGCATATTAGCATAGCGTGTTAGCATATTAGCGTATTAGCATATTAGCATATTAGCATAGCATATTAGCATATTAGCATATTAGCATATTAGCATAGCGTGTTAGCATATTAGCGCATTAGCATATTAACATATTAGCAAATTAGCATAGCATATTAGCATATTAGCATATAGCATATTAGCTAATTAACATATTAGCATATTAGCATATTAGCATATTAGCATAGCGTGTTAGCATATTAGCATATTAGCATATTAGCATATTAGCATATCATGTTAGCATATTAGCATATTAGCATATTAGCATATTAGCATAGCATATTAGCATATTAGCATAGCATATTAGCATATTAGCATATTAGCATAACGTGTTAGCATATTAGCGTATTAGCATAGCATATTAGCATATTAGCATATTAGCATATTAGCATATTAGCATAGCATATTAGCATATTAGCATATTAGCATAGTATATTAGCATATTAGCATATTAGCATATTAGCATATTAGCATAGCATATTAGCATATTAGCATATTTGCATAGCGTGTTAGCGTATTAGCATATTAGCATATTAGCATAGCATATTAGCATATTAGCATATTAGCATAGCATGTTAGCATATTAGCATATTAGCATATTAGCATAGCATATTAGCATATTAGCATATTAGCATATTAGCATATATAGCATTAGCATATTAGCATAGTAGCATATTAGCATATTAGCATAGCGTGTTTAGCGTATTAGCATATTAGCATATTAGCATAGCATATTAGCATATTAGCATATTAGCATATTAGCATAGCGTGTTAGCATATTAGCGTATTAGCATATTAGCATATTAGCATATTCATATTAGCATATTAGCATATTAGCATAGCATATTAGCATATTAGCATATTAACATATTAATATATTAGCATATTAGCATAGCATATTAGCATATTAGCATATTAGCATATTAGCATAGCATATTAGCATATTAGCATATTAGCATATTAGCATATTAGCATAGCATATTAGCATATTAGCATATTAGCATATTAGCATATTAGCATAGCATATTAGCATATTAGCAAATTAACATATTAGCATATTAGCATGTTAGCATATTAGCATGTTAGCATATTAGCATAGCATATTAGCAAAGCGTGTTAGCATATTAGCATATTAGCATATTAGCATAGCATATTAGCATATTAGCATATTAGCATATTAGCATAGCATATTAGCATATTAGCATATTAGCATAGCATATTAGCATATTAGCATATTAGCAGCGTGTTAGCGTATTAGCATATTAGCATATTAGCATAGCATATTAGCATATTAGCATATTAGCATATTAACATAGCATATTAGCATATTAGCATATTAGCATATTAGCATAGTATAACGTGTCAGCGTATTAGCATATTAGCATATTAGTATAGCATATTAGCATATTAGCATATTAGCATATTAGCATAGCATATTAGCATAACATATTAGCATATTAGCATATTAGCATAGCATGTTAACGTATTAGCATATTAGTATATTAGCATAGCATATTAGCATATTAGCATATTATATTAGAATAGCATATTAGCAAATTAGCATATTAGCATATTAGCATAGTATATTAGCATATTAGCATATTAGCATAGCATATTAGCATAGCATATTAGCATAGCATATTAGCATAGCGTGTTAGCGTATTAGCATATTAGCATATTACCATAGCATATTAGCATAGCATATTAGCATATTAGCATATTAGCATATTAGCATAGCATATTAGCATATTAGCATATTAGCATATTAGCATAGCATATTAGCATATTAGCATATTAGCATATTAGCATATTAGCATATTAGCATAGCATATTAGCATATTAGCATATTAGCATATTAGCATAGCATATTAGCATAGCATATTAGCATATTAGCATATTAGCATATTAGTATATTAGCATAGCGTGTTAGCGTATTAGCATATTAACATATTAGCATAGCATATTAGCATATTAGCATATTAGCATAGCATATTAGCATATTAGCATATTAGCATATTAGCATATTAGCATAGCATATTAGCATATTAGCATATTAGCATATTAGCATATTAGCATAGCATATTAGCATATTAGCATATTAGCATATTAGCATATTAGCATAGCATATTAGCATATTAGCAAATTAGCATATTAGCATATTAGTATGTTAGCATATTAGCATGTTAGCATATTAGCATAGCATTTAAGCATATTAGCATATTAGCATAGCATATTAGCATAGCGTGTTAGCATATTAGCATATTAGCATATTAGCATAGCATATTAGCATATTAGCATATTAGCATAGCATATTAGCATATTAGCATATTAACATAGCATATTAACATATTAGCATATTAGCATATTAGCAGCGTGTTAGCGTATTAGCATATTAGCATATTAGCATAGCATATTAGCATATTAGCATATTAGCATATTAACATAGCATATTAGCATATTAGCATATTAGCATATTAGCATAGTATAACGTGTTAGCGTATTAGCATATTAGTATAGCATATTAGCATATTAGCATATTAGCATATTAGCATAGCATATTAGCATAACATATTAGCATATTAGCATATTAGCATATTAGCATAGCGTGTTAACGTATTAGCATATTAGCATATTAGCATAGCATATTAGCATATTAGCATATTATATTAGAATAGCATATTAGCAAATTAGCATATTAGCATATTAGCATAGTATATTAGTATATTAGCATATTAGCATATTAGCATATTAACATAGCATATTAGCATAGCATATTAGCATAGCATATTAGCATAGCATATTAGTATATTAGTATATTACCATATTAGCATAGCGTGTTAGCGTATTAGCATATTAGCATATTAGCATAGCATATTAGCATATTAGCATATTAGCATATTAGCATATTAGCATATTAGCATAGCATATTAGCATATTAGCATATTAGCATATTAGCATAGCATATTAGCATATTAGCATAGCATATTAGCATATTAGCATAGCATATTAGCATATTAGCATATTAGCATATTAGCATATTAGCATAGCGTGTTAGCATATTAGCGTATTAGCATATTAGCATATTAGCATATTAGCATATTAGCATAGCGTGTTAGCATATTAGCATATTAGCATAGCATATTAGCATATTAGCATATTAGCATATTAGCATATTAGCATATTAGCATAGCATATTAGCATATTAGCATATTAGCATATTAGCATAGCGTGTTAGCGTATTAGCATATTAGCATATTAGCATAGCATATTAGCATATTAGCATATTAGCATATTAGCATAGCATATTAGCATATTAGCATATTAGTATATTAGCATAGCATATTAGCATATTAGCATATTAGCATAGCATATTAGCATATTAGCATATTAGCATAGCGTGTTAGCGTATTAGCATATTAGCATATTAGCATAGCATATTAGCATATTACCATATTTAGCATATTAACATAGCATATTAGCATATTAGCATATTAGCATATTAGCATATTAGCATAGCATATTAGCATATTAGCATAGCATATTAGCATATTAGCATATTAGCATATTAGCATAGCATATTAGTATATTAGCATATTAGCATATTAGCATATTAGCATATTAGCATAGCGTGTTAGCGTATTAACATATTAGCATAGCATATTAGCATATTAGCATATTAGCATAGCATATTAGCATATTAGCATAGCGTGTTAGCGTATTAGCATATTAGCATATTAGCATATTAGCATAGCATATTAGCATATTAGCATATTAGCATATTAGCATATTAGCATAGCGTGTTAGCGTATTAGCATATTAGCATATTAGCATAGCATATTAGCATATTAGTATATTAGCATATTAGCATAGCATATTAGCATATTAGCATATTAGCATATTAGCATATTAGCATAGCATGTTAGCATATTAGCATATTAGCATATTAGCATATTAGAGAATTAACATATTAGCATATTAGCATATTAGCATAATATATTAGCATAGCATATTAGCATATTAACATATTAGCATATTAGCATAGCATATTAGTATATTAGCATATTAGCATATTAGCATAGCATATTAGCATATTAGCATATTAACATATTAGCATATTAGCATAGCATATTAGCATATTAGCATATTAGCATAGCGTGTTAGCATATTAACATATTAGCACATTAGCATATTAGCAAATTAGCATAGCATATTAGCATATTAGCATATTAGCATATTAGCATAGCGTGTTAGCATATTAGCGTATTAGCATATTAGCATATTAGCATAGCGTGTTAGCATATTAACATATTAGCATAGCATATTAGCATATTAGCATATTAGCATAGCATGTTAGCATGTTAGCATATTAGCGTATTAGCATATTAGCATAGCATATTAGCATATTAGCATATTAGCATATTAGCATATTAGCATAGCATATTAGCATATTAGCATATTAGCATATTAGCATAGCGTGTTAGCGCATTAGCATATTAGCATATTAGCATAGCATATTAGCATATTAGCATATTAGCATATTAGCATAGCGTGTTAGCATATTAGCGTATTAGCATATTAGCATATTAGTATATTAGCATATTAGCATATTAGCATAGCATATTAGCATAGCATATTAGCATATTAGCATATTAGCATATTAATATATTAGCATATTAGCATAGCATATTAGCATATTAGCATATTAGCATATTAGCATAGCATATTAGCATATTAGCATATTAGCATATTAGCATATTAGCATATTAGCATAGCATATTAGCATATTAGCAAATTAGCATATTAGCATATTAGCATGTTAGCATATTAGCATGTTAGCATATTAGCATAGCATTTAAGCATATTAGCATATTAGCATAGCATATTAGCATAGCGTGTTAGCATATTAGCATATTAGCATATTAGCATAGCATATTAGCATATTAGCATATTAGCATATTAGCATATTAGCATAGCATATTAGCATATTAGCATATTAGCATAGCATATTAGCATATTAGCATATTAGCATATTAGCAGCGTGTTAGCGTATTAGCATATTAGCATATTAGCATAGCATATTAGCATATTAGCATATTAGCATATTAACATAGCATATTAGCATATTAGCATATTAGCATATTAGCATAGTATAACGTGTTAGCGTATTAGCATATTAGCATATTAGTATAGCATATTAGCATATTAGCATATTAGCATAGCATATTAGCATAACATATTAGCATATTAGCATATTAGCATAGCGTGTTAACGTATTAGCATATTAGCATATTAGCATAGCATATTAGCATATTAGCATATTAGAATAGCATATTAGCAAATTAGCATATTAGCATATTAGCATAGTATATTAGCATATTAGCATATTAGCATATTAGCATAGCATATTAGCATAGCATATTAGCAAAGCGTATTAGCGTATTAGCATATTAGCATGTTACCATAGCATATTAGCATAGCATATTAGCATATTAGCATATTAGCATATTAGCATAGCATATTAGCATATTAGCATATTAGCATATTAGCATAGCATATTAGCATATTAGCATATTAGCATAGCATATTAGCATATTAGCATATTAGCATAGCATATTAACATATTAGCATATTAGCATATTAGCATAGCATATTAGCATAGCATATTAGCATATTAGCATATTAGCATATTAGCATATTAGCATAGCGTGTTAGCGTATTAGCATATTAGCATATTAGCATAGCATATTAGCATATTAGCATATTAGCATAGCATATTAGCATATTAGCATATTAGCATAGTATATTAGCATATTAGCATATTAGCATAGCATATTAGCATAGCGTGTTAGCGTATTAGCATATTAGCATATTAGCACAGCATATTAGCATATTAGCATATTAGCATATTAGCATAGCGTGTTAGCATATTAGCGTATTAGCATATTAGCATATTAGCATATTAGCATATTAGTATAGCGTGTTAGCATATTAGCATATTAGCATAGAATATTAGCATATTAGCATATTAGCATATTAGCATATTAGCATAGCATATTAGCATATTAGCATATTAGCATATTAGCATATTAGCATAGCGTGTTAGCGTATTAGCATATTAGCATAGCATATTAGCATATTAGCATATTAGCATAGCATATTAGCATATTAGCATATTAGTATATTAGCATAGCATATTAGCATATTAGCATATTAGCATAGCATATTAGCATATTAGCATATTAGCATAGCGTGTTAGCGTATTAGCATATTAGCATATTAGCATAGCATATTAGTATATTACCATATTTAGCATATTAACATAGCATATTAGCATATTAGCATATTAGCATATTAGCATAGCATATTAGCATATTAGCATAGCATATTAGCATATTAGCATATTAGCATATTAGCATAGCATATTAGCATATTAGCATAGCATATTAGCATATTAGCATATTAGCATAGTGTGTTAGCGTATTAACATATTAGCATAGCATATTAGCATATTAGCATATTAGCATATTAGCATAGCATATTAGCATATTAGCATAGCGTGTTAGCGTATTAGCATATTAGCATATTAGCATATTAGCATAGCATATTAGCATATTAGCATATTAGCATATTAGCATAGCGTGTTAGCGTATTAGCATATTAGCATATTAGCATAGCATATTAGCATATTAGTATATTAGCATATTAGCATAGCATATTAGCATATTAGCATATTAGCATATTAGCATAGCATGTTAGCATATTAGCATATTAGCATATTAGCATATTAGAGAATTAACATATTAGCATATTAACATATTAGCATATTAACATATTAGCATAGCATATTAGCATATTAACATATTAGCATATTAGCATAGCATATTAGCATATTAGCATATTAGCATATTAGCATATTAGCATAGTATATTAGCATATTAGCATATTAACATATTAGCATATTAGCATAGCATATTAGCATATTAGCATATTAGCATATTAGCATAGCGTGTTAGCATATTAACATATTAGCACATTAGCATATTAGTAAATTAGCATAGCATATTAGCATATTAGCATATTAGCATATTAGCATATTAGCATAGCATATTAGCATATTAGCATATTAACATATTAGCATATTAGCATAGCATATTAGCATATTAGCATATTAGCATATTAGCATAGCGTGTTAGCATATTAACATATTAGCACATTAGCATATTAGCAAATTAGCATAGCATATTAGCATATTAGCATATTAGCATATTAGCATATTAGCATAGCGTGTTAGCATATTAGCGTATTAGCATATTAGCATATTAGCATAGCGTGTTAGCATATTAACATATTAGCACATTAGCATATTAGCAAATTAGCATAGCATATTAGCATATTAACATATTAGCATATTAGCATATTAGCATAGCGTGTTAGCATATTAGCGTATTAGCATATTAGCATATTAGCATAGCATATTAGCATATTAGCATATTTGCATATTAGCATAGCATATTAGCATATTAGCATATTAGCATAGCATATTAGCATATTAGCATATTAGCATAGCATATTAGCATATTAGCATATTAGCATATTAGCATAGCATATTAGCATATTAGCATATTAGCATATTAGCATAGCATATTAGCATATTAGCAGCGTGTTAGCGTATTAGCATATTAGCATATTAGCATAGCATATTAGCATATTAGCATATTAGCATATTAACATAGCATATTAGCATATTAGCATATTAGCATATTAGCATAGTATAACGTGTTAGCGTATTAACATATTAGCATATTAGTATAGCATATTAGCATATTAGCATATTAGCATATTAGCATAGCATATTAGCATAACATATTAGCATATTAGCATATTAGCATAGCGTGTTAACGTATTAGCATATTAGCATATTAGCATAGCATATTAGCATATTAGCATATTATATTAGAATAGCATATTAGCAAATTAGCATATTAGCATATTAGCATAGTATATTAGCATATTAGCATATTAGCATAGCATATTAGTATAGCATATTAGCATAGCGTGTTAGCGTATTAGCATATTAGCATATTACCATAGCATATTAGCATAGTATATTAGCATATTAGCATATTAGCATATTAGCATAGCATATTAGCATATTAGCATATTAGCATATTAGCATAGCATATTAGCATATTAGCATATTAGCATAGCATATTAGCATATTAGCATAGCATATTAGCATATTAGCATATTAGCATATTAGCATATTAGCATAGCATATTAGCATAGCATATTAGCATATTAGCATATTAGCATATTAGCATATTAGCATAGCGTGTTAGCGTATTAGCATATTAGCATATTAGCATAGCATATTAGCATATTAGCATATTAGCATAGCATATTAGCATATTAGCATATTAGCATATTAGCATAGTATATTAGCATATTAGCATATTAGCATAGCATTTTAGCATAGCGTGTTAGCGTATTAGCATATTAGCATATTAGCATAGCATATTAGCATATTAGCATATTAGCATATTAGCATAGTATATTAGCATATTAGCATAGCATATTAGCATAGCGTGTTAGCGTATTAGCATATTAGCATATTAGCATAGCATATTAGCATATTAGCATATTAGCATATTAGCATAGCGTGTTAGCATATTAGCGTATTAGCATATTAGCATATTAGCATATTAGCATATTAGCATAGCGTGTTAGCATATTAGCATATTAGCATAGCATATTAGCATATTAGCATATTAGCATATTAGCATATTAGCATATTAGCATAGCATATTAGCATATTAGCATATTAGCATATTAGCATATTAGCATAGCGTGTTAGCGTATTAGCATATTAGCATATTAGCATAGCATATTAGCATATTAGCATATTAGCATATTAGCATATTAGTATAGCATATTAGCATATTAGCATATTAGCATATTAGTATATTAGCATAGCATATTAGCATATTAGCATATTAGCATAGCATATTAGCATATTAGCATATTAGCATAGCGTGTTAGCGTATTAGCATATTAGCATATTAGCATAGCATATTAGCATATTACCATATTTAGCATATTAACATAGCATATTAGCATATTAGCATATTAGCATATTAGCATAGCATATTAGCATATTAGCATAGCATATTAGCATATTAGCATATTAGCATATTAGCATAGCATATTAGCATATTAGCATAGCATATTAGCATATTAGCATATTAGCATAGCGTGTTAGCGTATTAACATATTAGCATAGCATATTAGCATATTAGCATATTAGCATAGCATATTAGCATATTAGCATAGCGTGTTAGCGTATTAGCATATTAGCATATTAGCATATTAGCATAGCATATTAGCATATTAGCATATTAGCATATTAGCATATTAGCATAGCGTGTTAGCGTATTAGCATATTAGCATATTAGCATAGCATATTAGCATATTAATATATTAGTATATTAGCATAGCATATTAGCATATTAGCATATTAGCATATTAGCATATTAGCATAGCATGTTAGCATATTAGCATATTAGCATATTAGCATATTAGAGAATTAACATATTAGCATATTAACATATTAGCATATTAATATATTAGCATAGCATATTAGCATATTAACATATTAGCATATTAGCATAGCATATTAGCATATTAGCATATTAGCATATTAGCTTAGCATATTAGCATATTAGCATATTAACATATTAGCATATTAGCATAGCATATTAGCATATTAGCATATTAGCATAGCGTGTTAGCATATTAACATATTAGCACATTAGCATATTAGCAAATTAGCATAGCATATTAGCATATTAGCATATTAGCATATTAGCATATTAGCATAGCATATTAGCATATTAGCATATTAACATATTAGCATATTAGCATAGCATATTAGCATATTAGCATATTAGCATATTAGCATAAAGTGTTAGCATAACATATTAGCACATTAGCATATTAGCACATTAGCATATTAGCAAATTAGCATAGCATATTAGCATATTAGCATATTAGCATATTAGCATAGCGTGTTAGCATATTAGCGTACTAGCATATTAGCATATTAGCATAGCGTGTTAGCATATTAACATATTAGCACATTAGCATATTAGCAAATTAGCATAGCATATTAGCATATTAGCATATTAGCATAGCGTGTTAGCATATTAGCATATTAGCATATTAGCATATTAGCATAGCATATTAGCATATTAGCATATTTGCATATTAGCATAGCATATTAGCATATTAGCATATTAGCATAGCATATTAGCATATTAGCATATTAGCATAGCATATTAGCATATTAGCATATTAGCATATTAGCATATTAGCATAGCATATTAGCATATTAGCATATTAACATAGCATATTAGCATATTAGCATATTAGCATATTAGCAGCGTGTTAGCGTATTAGCATATTAGCATATTAGCATAGCATATTAGCATATTAGCATATTAGCATATTAACATAGCATATTAGCATATTAGCATATTAGCATATTAGCATAGTATAACGTGTTAGCGTATTAGCATATTAGCATATTAGTATAGCATATTAGTATATTAGCATATTAGCATATTAGCATAGCATATTAGCATAACATATTAGCATATTAGCATATTAGCATATTAGCATAGCGTGTTAACGTATTAGCATATTAGCATATTAGCATAGCATATTAGCATATTAGCATATTATATTAGAATAGCATATTAGCAAATTAGCATATTAGCAAATTAGCATATTAGCATATTAGCATAGTATATTAGCATATTAGCATATTAACATAGCATATTAGCATAGCATATTAGCATAGCGTGTTAGCGTATTAGCATATTAGCATATTACCATAGCATATTAGCATAGCATATTAGCATATTAGCATATTAGCATATTAGCATAGCATATTAGCATATTAGCATATTAGCATATTAGCATATTAGCATAGCATATTAGCATATTAGCATATTAGCATAGCATATTAGCATATTAGCACATTAGCATAGCATATTAGCATATTAGCATATTAGCATATTAGCATAGCATATTAGCATAGCATATTAGCATATTAGCATATTAGCATATTAGCATATTAGCATAGCGTGTTAGCGTATTAGCATATTAGCATATTAGCATAGCATATTAGCATATTAGCATATTAGCATAGCATATTAGCATATTAGCATATTAGCATATTAGCATAGTATATTAGCATATTAGCATATTAACATAGCATATTAGCATAGCGTGTTAGCGTATTAGCATATTAGCATATTAGCATATTAGCATAGCATATTAGCATATTAGCATATTAGCATATTAGCATAGCGTGTTAGCGTATTAGCATATTAGCATATTAGCATAGCATATTAGCATATTAGTATATTAGCATATTAGCATAGCATATTAGCATATTAGCATATTAGCATATTAGCATATTAGCATAGCATGTTAGCATATTAGCATATTAGCATATTAGAGAATTAACATATTAGCATATTAGCATATTAGCATATTAACATATTAGCATAGCATATTAGCATATTAACATATTAGCATATTAGCATAGCATATTAGCATATTAGCATATTAGCATAGCATATTAGCATATTAGCATATTAGCATATTAGCATAGTATATTAGCATATTAGCATATTAGCATAGCGTGTTAGCGTATTAGCATATTAGCATATTAGCATAGCATATTAGCATATTAGCATATTAACATAGCATATTAGCATATTAGCATATTAGCATATTAGCATATTAGCATAGTATAAGGTGTTAGCATATTAGCATATTAGCATATTAGCATAGCATATTAGCATATTAGCATATTAGCATATTAGCATATTAGCATAGCATATTAGCATAACATATTAGCATATTAGCATATTAGCATATTAGCATAGCATATTAGCATATTAGCATATTAGCATAGCATATTAGCATATTAGCATAGCATATTAGCATATTAGCATATTAGCATAGTATATTAGCATATTAGCATATTAGCATATTAGCATATTAGCATATTAGCATATTAACATAGCATATTAGCATAGCATATTAGCATAGTATATTAGCATAGCATATTAGCATATTAGTATATTAGCATATTAGCATAGCGTGTTAGCGTATTAGCATATTAGCATATTAGCATATTAGCATAGCATATTAGCATATTAGCATATTAGCATATTAACATATTAGCATAGCATATTAGCATATTAGCATATTAGCATATTAGCATAGCATATTAGCATATTAGCATATTAGCATATTAGCATAGCATATTAGCATATTAGCATATTAACATATTAGTATATTAGCATAGCATATTAGCATATTACCATATTAGCATAGCATATTAGCATATTAGCATAGCGTGTTAGCATATTAACATATTAGCATATTAGCATATTAGCATATTAGCATAGCATATTAGCATATTAGCATATTAGCATAGCATATTAGCATATTAGCATATTAGCATATTAGCATATTAGCATAGTATATTAGCATATTAGCATATTAGCATATTAGCATATTAGCATAGCATATTAGCATAGTATATTAGCATAGCATATTAGCATAGCGTGTTAGCGTATTAGCATATTAGCATATTAATATAGCATATTAGCATAGCATATTAGCATATTAGCATATTAGCATAGCATATTAGCATATTAGCATATTAGCATATTAGCATAGCATATTAGCATATTAGCATATTAGCATATTAGCATATTAGCATATTAGCATATTAGTATAGCATATTAGCATATTAGCATATTAGCATATTAGCATAGCATATTAGCATAGCATATTAGCATATTAGCATATTAGCATATTAGCATATTAGCATATTAGCATAGCGTGTTAGCGTATTAGCATATTAGCATATTAGCATAGCATATTAGCATATTAGCATATTAACATATTAGCATATTAGCATAGCATATTAGCATATTAGCATATTAGCATATTAGTATAGTATATTAGCATATTAGCATATTAGCATAGCATATTAGCATAGCGTGTTAGCGTATTAGCATATTAGCATATTAGCATAGCATATTAGCATATTAGCATATTAGCATATTAGCATAGCGTGTTAGCATATTAGCGTATTAGCATATTAGCATATTAGCATATTAGCATATTAGCATATTAGCATAGCGTGTTAGCATATTAGCATATTAGCATATTAGCATAGCATATTAGCATATTAGCATATTAGCATATTAGCATATTAGCATATTAGCATAGCATATTAGCATATTAGCATATTAGCATATTAGCATAGCGTATTAGCATAGCGTGTTAACGTATTAGCATATTAGCATATTAATATAGCATATTAGCATAGCATATTAGCATATTAGCATATTAGCATATTAGCATATTAGCATATTAGCATAGCATATTAGCATATTAGCATATTAGCATAGCATATTAGCATATTAGCATATTAGCATAGCATATTAGCATATTAGCATATTAGTATAGCATATTAGCATATTAGCATATTAGCATAGTATATTAGCATAGCATATTAGCATATTAGCATATTAGCATATTAGCATATTAGCATATTAGCATAGCGTGTTAGCGTATTAGCATATTAGCATATTAGCATAGCATATTAGCATATTAGCATATTAGCATATTAGCATAGCATATTAGCATATTAGCATATTAGCATATTAGCATAGTATATTAGCATATTAGCATATTAGCATAGCATATTAGCATAGCGTGTTAGCGTATTAGCATATTAGCATATTAGCATAGCATATTAGCATATTAGCATATTAGCATATTAGCATAGCGTGTTAGCATATTAGCGTATTAGCATATTAGCATATTAGCATATTAGCATATTAGCATAGCGTGTTAGCATATTAGCATATTAGCATAGCATATTAGCATATTAGCATATTAGCATAGCATATTAGCATATTAGCATATTAACATATTAGTATATTAGCATAGCATATTAACATATTACCATATTAGCATAGCATATTAGCATATTAGCATAGCGTGTTAGCATATTAACATATTAGCATATTAGCATAGCATATTAGCATATTAGCATATTAGCATAGCATATTAGCATATTAGCATATTAGCATAGTATATTAGCATATTAGCATATTAGCATAGCATATTAGCATAGCATATTAGCATAGCGTGTTAGCGTATTAGCATATTAGCATATTACCATAGCATATTAGCATAGCATATTAGCATATTAGCATATTAGCATATTAGCATATTAGCATATTAGCATATTTGCATATTTGCATATTAGCATAGCATATTAGCATATTAGCATATTAGCATATTAGCATATTAGCATAGCATATTAGCATATTAGCATATTAGCATATTAGCATAGCGTGTTAGCGTATTAGCATATTAGCATATTAGCGTAGCATATTAGCATATTAGCATATTAGCATATTAGCATAGCATGTTAGCATATTAACGTATTAACATATTAGCATATTAGCATAGCATATTAGCATATTAACATATTAGCATATTAGCATATTAACATATTAGCATATTAGCATAGCATATTAGTATATTAGCATATTAGCATATTAGCATAGCGTGTTAGCGTATTAGCATATTAGCATATTAGCATATTAGCATATTAGCATATTAGCATAGCATATTAGCATATTAGCATATTAGCATATTAGCATAGCGTGTTAGCATATTAGCGTATTAGCATATTAGCATATTAGCATATTAGCATATTAGCATATTAGCATATTAACATATTAGCATAGTATATTAGCATATTAGCATATTAGCATATTAGCATATTAGCATATTAGCATAGCATATTAGCATATTAGCATAGCGTGTTAGCGTATTAGCATATTAGCATATTAGCATATTAGCATATTAGCATATTAGCATATTATCATATTAGCATATTAGCATATTAGCATATTAGCATATTAGCATAGCATATTAGCATATTAGCATATTAGCATATTAGCATATTAACATAGCATATTAGCATATTAGCATATTAGCATATTAGCATAGCGTGTTAGCATATTAGCATATTAGCATATTAGCATAGCATATTAGCATATTAGCATATTAGCATATTAGCATATTAGCATATTAGCATATTAGCATATTAGCAAATTAGCATAGCATATTAGCATATTAGCATATTAGCATATTAGCATAGCGTGTTAGCATATTAGCGTATTAGCATATTAGCATATTAGCATATTAGCATATTAGCATAGCATATTAGCAAATTAGCATATTAGCATATTAGCATAGCATATTAACATATTAGCATATTAGCATATTAGCATATTAGCATAGCGTGTTAGCATATTAGCATATTAGCATATTAGCATAACATATTAGCATATTAGCATATTAGCATATTAGCATATTAGCATAGCATATTAGCATATTAGCATATTGGCATAGCATATTAGCATATTAGCATATTAGCATATTAGCATAGTATATTAGCATATTAGCATATTAGCATAGCGTGTTAGCGTATTAGCATATTAGCATATTAGCATAGCATATTAGCATAGCATATTAGCATATTAGCATATTAACATAGCATATTCGCATATTAGCATATTAGCATATTAGCATATTAGCATAGTATAAGGTGTTAGCATATTAGCATATTAGCATATTAGCATATTAGCATAGTATATTAGCATATTAGCATATTAGCATATTAGCATATTAGCATAGCATATTAGCATAACATATTAGCATATTAGCATATTAGCATATTAGCATAGCGTGTTAACGTATTAGCATATTAGCATATTAGCATAGCATATTAGCATATTAGCATAGCATATTAGCATATTAGCATATTAGCATATTAGCATAGTATATTAGCATATTAGCATATTAGCATATTAGCATATTAGCATATTAACATAGCATATTAGCATAGCATATTAGCATAGCATATTAGCATAGCATATTAACATATTAGTATATTAGCATATTAGCATAGCGTGTTAGCGTATTAGCATATTAGCATATTAGCATATTAGCATAGCATATTAGCATATTAGCATATTAGCATATTAACATATTAGCATAGCATATTAGCATATTAGCATATTAGCATATTAGCATAGCATATTAGCATATTAGCATAGCATATTAGCATATTAGCATATTAACATATTAGTATATTAGCATAGCATATTAGCATATTACCATATTAGCATAGCATATTAGCATATTAGCATAGCGTGTTAGCATATTAACATATTAGCATATTAGCATATTAGCATAGCATATTAGCATATTAGCATATTAGCATAGCATATTAGCATATTAACATATTAGTATATTAGCATATTAGCATATTAGCATAGTATATTAGCATATTAGCATATTAGCATATTAGCATATTAGCATAGCATATTAGCATAGGATATTAGCATAGCATATTAGCATAGCGTGTTAGCGTATTAACATATTAGCATATTAATATAGCATATTAGCATATTAGCACATTAGCATAGCATATTAGCATATTAGCATATTAGCATATTAGCATAGCATATTAGCATAGCATATTAGCATATTAGCATATTAGCATATTAGCATATTAGCATAGCGTGTTAGCGTATTAGCATATTAGCATATTAGCATAGCATATTAGCATATTAGCATATTAGCATAGCATATTAGCATATTAGCATATTAGCATATTAGCATAGTATATTAGCATATTAGCATATTAACATAGCATATTAGCATAGCGTGTTAGCGTATTAGCATATTAGCATATTAGCATAGCATATTAGCATATTAGCATATTAGCATATTAGCATAGCGTGTTAGCATATTAGCGTATTAGCATATTAGCATATTAGCATATTAGCATATTAGCATAGCGTGTTAGCATATTAGCATATTAGCATAGCATATTAGCATATTAGCATATTAGCATATTAGCATATTAGCATATTAGCATATTAGCATAGCGTGTTAGCGTATTAGCATATTAGCATATTAGCATAGCATATTAGCATATTAGCATATTAGCATATTAGCATATTAGCATAGCATATTAGCATATTAGCATATTAGCATATTAGTATATTAGCATAGCATATTAGCATATTAGCATATTAGCATAGCATATTAGCATATTAGCATATTAGCATAGCGTGTTAGCGTATTAGCATATTAGCATATTAGCATAGCATATTAGCATATTACCATATTTAGCATATTAACATAGCATATTAGCATATTAGCATATTAGCATATTAGCATAGCATATTAGCATAGCATATTAGCATATTAGCATATTAGTATATTAGCATAGCATATTAGCATATTAACATAGCATATTAGCATATTAGCATATTAGCATAGCGTGTTAGCGTATTAACATATTAGCATAGCATATTAGCATATTAGCATATTAGCATAGCATATTAGCATATTAGCATATTAGCATATTAGCATAGCATATTAGCATATTAGCATATTAGCATATTAGCATATTAGCATAGCATATTAGCATATTAGCATATTAGCATATTAGCATATTAGCATATTAGCATAGCATATTAGCATATTAGCAAATTAGCATATTAGCATATTAGTATGTTAGCATATTAGCATGTTAGCATATTAGCATAGCATTTAAGCATATTAGCATATTAGCATAGCATATTAGCATAGCGTGTTAGCATATTAGCATATTAGCATATTAGCATAGCATATTAGCATATTAGCATATTAGCATATTAGCATAGCATATTAGCATATTAGCATATTAGCATAGCATATTAGCATATTAGCATATTAGCGTATTAGCAGCGTGTTAGCGTATTAGCATATTAGCATATTAGCATAGCATATTAGCATATTAGCATATTAGCATATTAACATAGCATATTAGCATATTAGCATATTAGCATATTAGCATAGTATAACGTGTTAGCGTATTAGCATATTAGTATAGCATATTAGCATATTAGCATATTAGCATATTAGCATAGCATATTAGCATAACATATTAGCATATTAGCATATTAGCATATTAGCATAGCGTGTTAACGTATTAGCATATTAGCATATTAGCATAACATATTAGCATATTAGCATATTATATTAGAATAGCATATTAGCAAATTAGCATATTAGCATATTAGCATAGTATATTAGTATATTAGCATATTAGCATATTAGCATATTAACATATTAGCATATTAGCATAGCATATTAGCATAGCATATTAGCATAGCATATTAGTATATTAGTATATTAGCATATTAGCATAGCGTGTTAGCGTATTAGCATATTAGCATATTAGCATAGCATATTAGCATATTAGCATATTAGCATATTAGCATATTAGCATATTAACATATTAGCATAGCATATTAGCATATTAGCATATTAGCATAGCATATTAGCATATTAGCAAATTAGCATATTAGCATAGCATATTAGCATATTAGCATAGCATATTAGCATATTAGCATATTAGCATATTAGCATATTAGCATAGCGTGTTAGCATATTAGCGTATTAGCATATTAGCATATTAGCATATTAGCATATTAGCATAGCGTATTAGCATATTAGCATATTAGCATAGCATATTAGCATATTAGCATATTAGCATATTAGCATATTAGCATATTAGCATAGCATATTAGCATATTAGCATATTAGCATATTAGCATAGCGTGTTAGCGTATTAGCATATTAGCATATTAGCATAGCATATTAGCATATTAGCATATTAGCATATTAGCATAGCATATTAGCATATTAGCATATTAGTATATTTGCATAGCATATTAGCATATTAGCATAGCATATTAGCATATTAGCATATTAGCATAGCGTGTTAGCGTATTAGCATATTAGCATATTAGCATAGCATATTAGCATATTACCATATTTAGCATATTAACATAGCATATTAGCATATTAGCATATTAGCATATTAGCATATTAGCATAGCATATTAGCATATTAGCATAGCATATTAGCATATTAGCATATTAGCATATTAGCATAGCATATTAGTATATTAGCATATTAGCATATTAGCATATTAGCATAGCGTGTTAGCGTATTAACATATTAGCATAGCATATTAGCATATTAGCATATTAGCATAGCATATTAGCATATTAGCATAGCGTGTTAGCGTATTAGCATATTAGCATATTAGCATATTAGCATAGCATATTAGCATATTAGCATATTAGCATATTAGCATATTAGCATATTAGCATATTAGCATATTAGCATAGCGTGTTAGCGTATTAGCATATTAGCATATTAGCATAGCATATTAGCATATTAGTATATTAGCATATTAGCATAGCATATTAGCATATTAGCATATTAGCATATTAGCATAGCATGTTAGCATATTAGCATATTAGCATATTAGCATATTAGAGAATTAACATATTAACATATTAGCATATTAGCATATTAACATATTAGCATAGCATATTAGCATATTAACATATTAGCATATTAGCATAGCATATTAGCATATTAGCATATTAGCATATTAGCATAGCATATTAGCATATTAGCATATTAACATATTAGCATATTAGCATAGCATATTAGCATATTAGCATATTAGCATATTAGCATAGCGTGTTAGCATATTAACATATTAGCACATTAGCATATTAGCAAATTAGCATAGCATATTAGCATATTAGCATATTAGCATATTAGCATAGCGTGTTAGCATATTAGCGTATTAGCATATTAGCATATTAGCATAGCGTGTTAGCATATTAACATATTAGCACATTAGCATATTAGCAAATTAGCATAGCATATTAGCATATTAGCATATTAGCATATTAGCATATTAGCATAGCGTGTTAGCATATTAGCGTATTAGCATATTAGCATATTAGCATATTAGCATATTAGCATAGCGTGTTAGCATATTAGCGCATTAGCATATTAACATATTAGCAAATTAGCATAGCATATTAGCATATTAGCATATTAGCATATTAGCTTAACATATTAGCATATTAGCATATTAGCATATTAGCATAGCGTGTTAGCATATTAGCATATTAGCATATTAGCATATTAGCATATCGTGTTAGCATATTAGCATATTAGCATATTAGCATATTAGCATAGCATATTAGCATATTAGCATAGCATATTAGCATATTAGCATATTAGCATAACGTGTTAGCATATTAGCGTATTAGCATAGCATATTAGCATATTAGCATATTAGCATATTAGCATATTAGCATAGCATATTAGCATATTAGCATATTAGCATAGTATATTAGCATATTAGCATATTAGCATATTAGTATATTAGCATATTAGCATAGCATATTAGCATATTAGCATATTTGCATAGCGTGTTAGCGTATTAGCATATTAGCATATTAGCATAGCATATTAGCATATTAGCATATTAGCATAGCATGTTAGCATATTAGCGTATTAGCATATTAGCATAGCATATTAGCATATTAGCATATTAGCATATTAGCATGTTAGCATAGCATATTAGCATATTAGCATATTAACATATTAGCATATTAGCATAGCGTGTTAGCGTATTAGCATATTAGCATATTAGCATAGCATATTAGCATATTAGCATATTAGCATATTAGCATATTAGCATAGCGTGTTAGCATATTAGCATAGCGTGTTAGCATATTAGCGTATTAGCATATTAGCATATTAGCATATTAGCATATTAGCATATTAGCATATTAGCATAGCATATTAGCATAGCATATTAGCATATTAGCATATTAGCATATTAATATATTAGCATATTAGCATAGCATATTAGCATATTAGCATATTAGCATATTAGCATAGCATATTAGCATATTAGCATATTAACATATTAGCATATTAGCATAGCATATTAGCATATTAGCATATTAGCATATTAGCATATTAGCATAGCATATTAGCATATTAGCAAATTAGCATATTAGCATATTAGCATGTTAGCATATTAGCATGTTAGCATATTAGCATAGCATTTAAGCATATTAGCATATTAGCATAGCATATTAGCATAGCGTGTTAGCATATTAGCATATTAGCATATTAGCATAGCATATTAGCATATTAGCATATTAGCATATTAGCATATTAGCATAGCATATTAGCATATTAGCATATTAGCATAGCATATTAGCATATTAGCATATTAGCATATTAGCATATTAGCAGCGTGTTAGCGTATTAACATATTAGCATATTAGCATAGCATATTAGCATATTAGCATATTAGCATATTAACATAGCATATTAGCATATTAGCATATTAGCATATTAGCATAGTATAACGTGTTAGCGTATTAGCATATTAGCATATTAGTATAGCATATTAACATATTAGCATATTAGCATAGCATATTAGCATAACATATTAGCATATTAGCATATTAGCATATTAGCATAGCGTGTTAACGTATTAGCATATTAGCATATTAGCATAGCATATTAGCATATTAGCATATTAGAATAGCATATTAGCAAATTAGCATATTAGCATATTAGCATAGTATATTAGCATATTAGCATATTAGCATAGCATATTAGCATAGCATATTAGCATAGCATATTAGCATAGCGTGTTAGCGTATTAGCATATTAGCATATTACCATAGCATATTAGCATAGCATATTAGCATATTAGCATATTAGCATAGCATATTAGCATATTAGCATATTAGCATATTAGCATATTAGCATAGCATATTAGCATATTAGCATATTAGCATAGCATATTAGCATATTAGCATATTAGCATAGCATATTAGCATATTAGCATATTAGCATATTAGCATAGCATATTAGCATAGCATATTAGCATATTAGCATATTAGCATATTAGCATATTAGCATAGCGTATTAGCGTATTAGCATATTAGCATATTAGCATAGCATATTAGCATATTAGCATATTAGCATAGCATATTAGCATATTAGCATATTAGCATATTAGCATATTAGCATATTAGCATAGTATATTAGCATATTAGCATATTAGCATAGCATATTAGCATAGCGTGTTAGCGTATTAGCATATTAGCATATTAGCACAGCATATTAGCATATTAGCATATTAGCATATTAGCATAGCGTGTTAGCATATTAGCGTATTAGCATATTAGCATATTAGCATATTAGCATATTAGCATATTAGCATAGCGTGTTAGCATATTAGCATATTAGCATAGCATATTAGCATATTAGCATATTAGCATATTAGCATATTAGCATAGCATATTAGCATATTAGCATATTAGCATATTAGCATATTAGCATAGCGTGTTAGCGTATTAGCATATTAGCATATTAGCATAGCATATTAGCATATTAGCATATTAACATATTAGCATAGCATATTAGCATATTAGCATATTAGTATATTAGCATAGCATATTAGCATATTAGCATATTAGCATAGCATATTAGCATATTAGCATATTAGCATAGCGTGTTAGCGTATTAGCATATTAGCATATTAGCATAGCATATTAGCATATTACCATATTTAGCATATTAACATAGCATATTAGCATATTAGCATATTAGCATATTAGCATAGCATATTAGCATATTAGCATAGCATATTAGCATATTAGCATATTAGCATATTAGCATAGCATATTAGCATATTAGCATAGCATATTAGCATATTAGCATATTAGCATAGCGTGTTAGCGTATTAACATATTAGCATAGCATATTAGCATATTAGCATATTAGCATAGCATATTAGCATATTAGCATAGCGTGTTAGCGTATTAGCATATTAGCATATTAGCATATTAGCATAGCATATTAGCATATTAGCATATTAGCATATTAGCATAGCGTGTTAGCGTATTAGCATATTAGCATAGCATATTAGCATATTAGTATATTAGCATATTAGCATAGCATATTAGCATATTAGCATATTAGCATATTAGCATATTAGCATAGCATGTTAGCATATTAGCATATTAACATATTAGCATATTAACATATTAACATAGCATATTAGCACATTAACATATTAGCATATTAGCATAGCATATTAGCATATTAGCATATTAGCATATTAGCATAGCATATTAGCATATTAACATATTAGCATATTAGCATAGCATATTAGCATATTAGCATATTAGCATAGCGTGTTAGCATATTAACATATTAGCACATTAGCATATTAGTAAATTAGCATAGCATATTAGCATATTAGCATATTAGCATATTAGCATATTAGCATATTAGCATAGCATATTAGCATATTAGCATATTAACATAGCATATTAGCATAGCATATTAGCATATTAGCATATTAGCATATTAGCATAGCGTGTTAGCATATTAACATATTAGCACATTAGCATATTAGCAAATTAGCATAGCATATTAGCATATTAGCATATTAGCATAGCGTGTTAGCATATTAGCGTATTAGCATATTAGCATATTAGCATAGCGTGTTAGCATATTAACATATTAGCACATTAGCATATTAGCAAATTAGCATAGCATATTAGCATATTAGCATATTAGCATATTAGCATAGCGTGTTAGCATATTAGCGTATTAGCATATTAGCATATTAGCATAGCATATTAGCATATTAGCATATTTGCATATTAGCATAGCATATTAGCATATTAGCATATTAGCATATTAGCATAGCATATTAGCATATTAGCATATTAGCATAGCATATTAGCATATTAGCATATTAGCATATTAGCATAGCATATTAGCATATTAGCATATTAGCATAGCATATTAGCATATTAGCAGCGTGTTAGCGTATTAGCATATTAGCATATTAGCATAGCATATTAGCATATTAGCATATTAGCATATTAACATAGCATATTAGCATATTAGCATATTAGCATATTAGCATAGTATAACGTGTTAGCGTATTAGCATATTAGCATATTAGTATAGCATATTAGCATATTAGCATATTAGCATATTAGCATAGCATATTAGCATAACATATTAGCATATTAGCATATTAGCATAGCGTGTTAACGTATTAGCATATTAGCATATTAGCATAGCATATTAGCATATTAGCATATTATATTAGAATAGCATATTAGCAAATTAGCATATTAGCATATTAGCATAGTATATTAGCATATTAGCATATTAGCATAGCATATTAGCATAGCATATTAGCATAGCGTGTTAGCGTATTAGCATATTAGCATATTACCATAGCATATTAGCATAGCATATTAGCATATTAGCATATTAGCATATTAGCATAGCATATTAGCATATTAGCATATTAGCATATTAGCATAGCATATTAGCATATTAGCATATTAGCATAGCATATTAGCATATTAGCATATTAGCATAGCATATTAGCATATTAGCATATTAGCATATTAGCATATTAGCATAGCATATTAGCATAGCATATTAGCATATTAGCATATTAGCATATTAGCATATTAGCATATTAGCATATTAGCATAGCGTGTTAGCGTATTAGCATATTAGCATATTAGCATATTAGCATAGCATATTAGCATATTAGCATATTAGCATAGCATATTAGCATATTAGCATATTAGCATATTAGCATAGTATATTAGCATATTAGCATATTAGCATAGCATATTAGCATAGCGTGTTAGCGTATTAGCATATTAGCATATTAGCATAGCATATTAGCATATTAGCATATTAGCATATTAGCATAGTATATTAGCATATTAGCATATTAGCATAGCATATTAGCATAGCGTGTTAGCGTATTAGCATATTAGCATATTAGCATAGCATATTAGCATATTAGCATATTAGCATATTAGCATATTAGCATAGCGTGTTAGCATATTAGCGTATTAGCATATTAGCATATTAGCATATTAGCATATTAGCATAGCGTGTTAGCATATTAGCATATTAGCATATTAGCATAGCATATTAGCATATTAGCATATTAGCATATTAGCATATTAGCATATTAGCATAGCATATTAGCATATTAACATATTAGCATATTAGCATAGCGTGTTAGCGTATTAGCATATTAGCATATTAGCATAGCATATTAGCATATTAGCATATTAGCATATTAGCATATTAGTATAGCATATTAGCATATTAGCATATTAGCATATTAGCATATTAGTATATTAGCATAGCATATTAGCATATTAGCATATTAGCATAGCATATTAGCATATTAGCATATTAGCATAGCGTGTTAGCGTATTAGCATATTAGCATATTAGCATAGCATATTAGCATATTACCATATTTAGCATATTAACATAGCATATTAGCATATTAGCATATTAGTATAGCATATTAGCATATTAGCATAGCATATTAGCATATTAGCATATTAGCATATTAGCATATTAGCATAGCATATTAGCATATTAGCATAGCATATTAGCATATTAGCATATTAGCATAGCGTGTTAGCGTATTAACATATTAGCATAGCATATTAGCATATTAGCATATTAGCATAGCATATTAGCATATTAGCATAGCGTGTTAGCGTATTAGCATATTAGCATATTAGCATATTAGCATATTAGCATATTAGCATAGCATATTAGCATATTAGCATATTAGCATAGCATATTAGCATATTAGCATATTAGCATATTAGCATAGCGTGTTAGCGTATTAGCATATTAGCATATTAGCATAGCATATTAGCATATTAGTATATTAGCATATTAGCATAGCATATTAGCATATTAGCATATTAGCATATTAGCATATTAGCATAGCATGTTAGCATATTAGCATATTAGCATATTAGCATATTAGAGAATTAACATATTAGCATATTAGCATATTAGCATATTAACATATTAGCATAGCATATTAGCATATTAACATATTAGCATATTAGCATAGCATATTAGCATATTAGCATATTAGCATAGCATATTAGCATATTAGCATATTAGCATATTAGCATAGTATATTAGCATATTAGCATATTAGCATATTAGCATAGCGTGTTAGCGTATTAGCATATTAGCATATTAGCATAGCATATTAGCATATTAGCATATTAACATAGCATATTAGCATATTAGCATATTAGCATATTAGCATATTAGCATAGTATAAGGTGTTAGCATATTAGCATATTAGCATATTAGCATAGCATATTAGCATATTAGCATATTAGCATATTAGCATATTAGCATAGCATATTAGCATAACATATTAGCATATTAGCATATTAGCATATTAGCATAGCGTGTTAACGTATTAGCATATTAGCATATTAGCATAGTATATTAGCATATTAGCATATTAGCATATTAGCATATTAGCATATTAACATAGCATATTAGCATAGCATATTAGCATAGTATATTAGCATAGCATATTAGCATATTAGTATATTAGCATATTAGCATAGCGTGTTAGCGTATTAGCATATTAGCATATTAGCATATTAGCATAGCATATTAGCATATTAGCATATTAGCATATTAACATATTAGCATAGCATATTAGCATATTAGCATATTAGCATATTAGCATAGCATATTAGCATATTAGCATATTAGCATATTAGCATATTAGCATAGCATATTAGCATATTAGCATATTAACATATTAGTATATTAGCATAGCATATTAGCATATTACCATATTAGCATAGCATATTAGCATATTAGCATAGCGTGTTAGCATATTAACATATTAGCATATTAGCATATTAGCATATTAGCATAGCATATTAGCATATTAGCATATTAGCATAGCATATTAGCATATTAGCATATTAGCATATTAGCATATTAGCATAGTATATTAGCATATTAGCATATTAGCATATTAGCATATTAGCATAGCATATTAGCATAGTATATTAGCATAGCATATTAGCATAGCGTGTTAGCGTATTAGCATATTAGCATATTAATATAGCATATTAGCATAGCATATTAGCATATTAGCATATTAGCATAGCATATTAGCATATTAGCATATTAGCATATTAGCATAGCATATTAGCATATTAGCATATTAGCATAGCATATTAGCATATTAGCATATTAGTATAGCATATTAGCATATTAGCATATTAGCATATTAGCATATTAGCATAGCATATTAGCATAGCATATTAGCATATTAGCATATTAGCATATTAGCATATTAGCATATTAGCATAGCGTGTTAGCGTATTAGCATATTAGCATATTAGCATAGCATATTAGCATATTAGCATATTAACATATTAGCATATTAGCATAGCATATTAGCATATTAGCATATTAGCATATTAGTATAGTATATTAGCATATTAGCATATTAGCATAGCATATTAGCATAGCGTGTTAGCGTATTAGCATATTAGCATATTAGCATAGCATATTAGCATATTAGCATATTAGCATATTAGCATAGCGTGTTAGCATATTAGCGTATTAGCATATTAGCATATTAGCATATTAGCATATTAGCATAGCGTGTTAGCATATTAGCATATTAGCATATTAGCATATTAGCATAGCATATTAGCATATTAGCATATTAGCATATTAGCATATTAGCATAGCATATTAGCATATTAGCATATTAGCATATTAGCATAGCGTATTAGCATAGCGTGTTAACGTATTAGCATATTAGCATATTAATATAGCATATTAGCATAGCATATTAGCATATTAGCATATTAGCATATTAGCATAGCATATTAGCATAGCATATTAGCATATTAGCATATTAGCATAGCATATTAGCATATTAGCATATTAGTATAGCATATTAGCATATTAGCATATTAGCATATTAGCATAGCATATTAGCATAGTATATTAGCATATTAGCATATTAGCATATTAGCATATTAGCATATTAGCATAGCGTGTTAGCGTATTAGCATATTAGCATATTAGCATAGCATATTAGCATATTAACATATTAGCATATTAACATATTAGCATATTAACATATGCTAATATGCTAATATGCTATGCTAATATGCTAATATGTTAATATGCTAATATGCTATGCTAATATGCTAATACGCTAACCACGCTATGCTAATATGCTAATATGCTAATATGCTAATATGCTAATATGCTAATATGCTAATATGCTAATACGCTAACACGCTATGCTAATATGGTAATATGCTAATATGCTAATATGCTATACTAATATGCTAATATGCTAATATGCTAATATGCTAATATGCTATGCTAATATGCTAATATGCTAATATGCTAATATGCTATGCTAATATGCTATGCTAATATGCTAATATGCTAATATGCTAATATGCTAATATGCTAATATGCTAATATGCTAATATGCTATGCTAATATGCTAATATGCTAATATGCTATGCTAATATGAAATGCTAATATGCTAATACGCTAATATGCTAACTAGCTATGCTAATATGCTATGCTAACATGCTAATATGTTAATATGCTAATATGATAATATGCTAATATGATAATATGCTATGCTAATATGCTAATAAGCTAATATGCTAATATGCTATGCTATTATGCTAATATGCTAATATGCTAATACGTTAATATGCTATGCTAATATGCTAATATGCTAATATGTTAATATGCTAATATGCTAATATGCTAATATGCTAATATGCTAATGTACTATGCTAATACGCTAATATGCTAACACGCTATGCTAATATGCTAATATGCTAATATGCTAATATGCTAATACGTTAATATGCTAACATGCTATGCTAATATGCTAATATGCTAATATGCTAATATGCTAATATGTTAATATGCTAATACTCTAATATAACACGCTATGCTAATATGCTAATATGCTAATATGCTAATATGCTAATATGCTAATATGCTATGCTAATATGCTAATACGCTAACACGCTATGCTAATATGCTAATATGCTAATATGCTATGCTAATATGGTAATTTGCTATGCTAATATGCTAATATGCTAATATGCTAATATACTATGCTAATATACTATGCTAATATGCTAATATGCTAATATGCTATGCTAATATGCTAATATGCTAATATGCTAATACACTAACACGCTATGCTAATATGTTAATATGCTAATATGCTATGCTAATATGCTAATATGTTAATATGCTAATATGCTATGCTAATATGCTAATATGCTAATATGCTAATATGCTAATATGCTAATATGTTAATACGCTAACATGCTAACACGCTATGCTGATATGCTAATATGCTAATATGCTAATATGCTAATATGCTAATATGCTATGCTAATATGCTAATATGCTAATACGCTAACACGCTATGCTAATATGCTAATATGCTAATATGCTAATATGCTATGCTAATATGCTAATATACTAATATGATAATATGCTAATATGCTAATATGCTATGCTAATATGCTAATATGCTAATATGCTAATACGCTAACTCGCTATGCTAATATGCTAATATGCTAATATGCTAATATGCTAATATGCTATGCTAATATGCTATATGCTAATATGCTAATATGCTAATATGCTAATATGCTATGCTAATATGCTAATATGCTAATATGCTAATATGCTAATATGTTAATATGCTAATATGTTAATATGCTAATACGCTAATATGCTATGTTAATACGCTAATATGCTAATATGCTAATATGCTAATATGCTAACATGCTATGCTAATATGCTAATATGCTAATATGCTAATATGCTAATATGCTATGCTAATATGCTAATATATTAATATGCTAATATGCTAATGTACTATGCTAATACGCTAATATGCTAACACGCTATGCTAATATGCTAATATGCTAATATGCTAATATGCTAATACGTTAATATGCTAACATGCTATGCTAATATGCTAATATGATAATATGCTAATATGCTAATATGTTAATATGCTAATACTCTAATATAACACGCTATGCTAATATGCTAATATGCTAATATGCTAATATGCTAATATGCTATGCTAATATGCTAATATGCTAATACGCTAACACGCTATGCTAATATGCTAATATGCTAATATGCTATGCTAATATGCTAATTTGCTATGCTAATATACTAATATGCTAATATGCTAATATGCTAATATACTATGCTAATATACTATGCTAATATACTATGCTAATATGCTAATATGCTAATATGCTATGCTAATATGCTATGCTAATATGCTAATATGCTAATATGCTAATACACTAACACGCTATGCTAATATGTTAATATGCTAATATGCTATGCTAATATGCTAATATGTTAATATGCTAATATGCTATGCTAATATGCTAATATGCTAATATGCTAATATGCTAATATGCTAATATGCTAATACGCTAACATGCTAACACGCTATGCTAATATGCTAATATGCTAATATGCTAATATGCTAATATGCTATGCTAATATGCTAATATCCTAATACGCTAACACGCTATGCTAATATGCTAATATGCTAATATGCTAATATGCTAATATGCTAATATGCTATGCTAATATGCTAATATGCTAATATAATAATATGCTAATATGCTAATATGCTATGCTAATATGCTAATATGCTAATATGCTAATATGCTAATACGCTAACTCGCTATGCTAATATGCTAATATGCTAATATGCTAATATGCTATGCTAATATGCTAATATGCTAATATGTTAATATGCTAATATGTTAATATGCTAATACGCTAATATGCTATGCTAATATGCTAATATGCTAATATGCTAATATGCTATGCTAATATGCTAATATGTTAATATGCTAATATGCTATGCTAATATGTTAATATGCTAATATGCTAATATGCTATGTTAATACGCTAATATGCTAATATGCTAATATGCTAACATGCTATGCTAATATGCTAATATGCTAATATGCTAATATGCTAATATGCTAATATGCTAATATGCTATGCTAATATGCTAATATACTAATATGCTAATATGCTATGCTAATATGCTATGCTAATATGCTATGCTAATACGCTAACACGCTATGCTAATATGCTAATATGCTAATATGCTAATATGCTATGCTAATATGCTAATATGCTATGTTAATATGCTAATATGCTATGCTAATATGCTAATATGCTAATATGCTAATATGCTAATATGATATGCTAATATGCTATGCTAATATGCTATGCTAATACGCTAACACGCTATGCTAATATGCTAATATGCTATGCTAATATGCTAATATGCTAATATGCTAATATGCTATGCTAATATGCTAATACGCTATCACGCTATGCTAATATGCTAATATGCTAATATGCTATGCTAATATGCTAATATGCTAATATGCTATGCTAATATGCTAATATGCTAATATGCTAATATGCTAATATGCTAATATGCTATGCTAATATGCTAATACGCTAATATGCTAACATGCTATGCTAATATGCTAATATGCTAATATGCTATGCTAATATGCTAATACGCTAACACGCTATGCAAATATGCTAATATGCTAATATGCTATGCTAATATGCTAATATGCTAATATGCTAATATGCTAATATGCTAATATACTATGCTAATATACTAATATGCTAATATGCTATGCTAATATGCTAATATGCTAATATGCTAATATGCTAATATGCTAATATGCTATGCTAATACGCTAATATGCTAACACGTTATGCTAATATGCTAATATGCTAATATGCTATGCTAATATGCTAATATGCTATGCTAATATGCTAATATGCTAATATGCTAATATGCTAACACGATATGCTAATATGCTAATATGCTAATATGCTAATATGCTAACACGCTATGCTAATATGCTAATATGCTAATATGCTAATATGTTAATTAGCTAATATGCTAATATGCTAATATGCTAATATGCTATGCTAATTTGCTAATATGTTAATATGCTAATGCGCTAATATGCTAACACGCTATGCTAATATGCTAATATGCTAATATGCTAATATGCTATGCTAATATGCTAATATGCTAATACGCTAATATGCTAACACGCTATGCTAATATGCTAATATGCTAATATGCTAATATGCTAATATGCTATGCTAATTTGCTAATATGCTAATGTGCTAATATGTTAATATGCTAACACGCTATGCTAATATGCTAATATGCTAATACGCTAATATGCTAACACGCTATGTTAATATGCTAATATGCTAATATGCTAATATGCTAATATGCTAATATGCTATGCTAATTTGCTAATATGCTAATGTGCTAATGTGCTAATATGTTAATATGCTAACACGCTATGCTAATATGCTAATATGCTAATATGCTAATATGCTATGCTAATATGCTAATATGTTAATATGCTAATATGCTAATATGCTATGCTAATATGCTAATTGCTAATATGCTAATATGCTAATATGCTAATATGCTATGCTAATATGCTATGTTAATATGCTAATATGCTATGCTAATATGTTAATATGCTAATATGCTAATATGCTAATATGTTAATATGCTAATATGCTAATATGCTAATATGCTAACATGCTATGCTAATATGCTAATATGCTAATATGCTAATATGCTAATATGCTATGCTAATATGCTAATATACTAATATGCTAATATGCTATGCTAATATGCTAATATGCTAATACGCTAACACGCTATGCTAATATGCTAATATGCTAATATGCTATGCTAATATGCTAATATGCTAATATGCTAATACGCTAACACGCTATGCTAATATGCTAATATGCTAATATGCTAATATGCTAATATGCTATGCTAATATGCTAATATGCTAATATGCTAATATGCTAATATGCTATGCTAATATGCTAATATGCTAATATGCTATGCTAATATGCTAATATGCTAATATGCTAATATGCTAATATGCTATGTTAATATGCTAAATATGGTAATATGCTAATATGCTATGCTAATATGCTAATATGCTAATACGCTAACACGCTATGCTAATATGCTAATATGCTAATATGCTATGCTAATATGCTAATATGCTAATATGCTATGCTAATATACTAATATGCTAATATGCTAATATGCTATGCTAATATGCTAATATGTTAATATGCTAATATGCTATGCTAATATGCTAATATGCTAATACGCTAACACGCTATGCTAATATGCTAATATGCTAATATGCTAATATGCTATGCTAATATGTTAATATGCTAATATGCTAATATGCTAATATGCTAATATGCTATGCTAATATGCTAATATGCTAACACGCTATGCTAATATGCTAATATGCTAATATGCTAATATGCTAATACGCTAATATGCTAACACGCTATGCTAATATGCTAATATGCTAATATGCTAATATGCTAATATGCTATGCTAATATGCTAATATGCTAATACGCTAACACGCTATGCTAATATGCTATGCTAATATGCTAATATGCTAATATACTATGCTAATATGCTAATATGCTAATATGCTAATATGCTAATATGCTATGCTAATATGCTAATATGCTAATATGCTAATATGCTATGCTAATATGCTAATATGCTAATACGCTAACACGCTATGCTAATATGCTAATATGCTAATATGCTAATATGCTAATATGCTATGCTAATATGCTATGCTAATATGCTAATATGCTAATATGCTAATATGCTAATATGCTATGCTAATATGCTAATATGCTAATATGCTATGCTAATATGCTAATATGCTAATATGCTATACTAATATGCTAATATGCTAATATGCTAATATGCTATGCTAATATGCTAATATGCTAATATGCTAATATGCTATGCTAATATGCTATGCTAATATGCTATGGTAATATGCTAATATGCTAATATGCTATACTAATATGCTAATATGCTAATATGCTAATATGCTATGCTAATATGCTAATATGCTAATATGCTATGCTAATATGCTATGCTAATATGCTATGGTAATATGCTAATATGCTAATACGCTAACACGCTATGCTAATATGCTATGCTAATATGCTATGCTAATATGCTAATATGCTAATATGCTAATATACTATGCTAATATGCTAATATGCTAATATGCTAATATGCTAATATGCTATGCTAATATGCTAATATGCTAATATGCTATGCTAATATGCTAATATGCTAATATGTTAATATGCTAACACGCTATGCTAATATGCTAATATGCTATGCTAATATGGTAATATGCTTATATGCTATGCTAATATACTAATATGTTAATATGCTAATATGCTAATATGCTATGCTAATATGCTAATATGCTAATATGCTAATATGCTATGCTAATATGCTAATATGCTAATATGCTAATATGCTAATATGCTATGCTAATATGTTAATATGCTAATATGCTAATATGCTAATATGCTATGCTAATATGCTAATATGCTAATACGCTAACACGCTATGCTAATATGCTAATATACTAATATGCTAATATGCTATGCTAATATGCTATGCTAATATGCTATGCTAATATGCTATGTTAATATGCTAATATGCTAATATGCTAATATGCTAATATACTATGCTAATATGCTAATATGCTAATATGCTAATATGCTAATATGCTATGCTAATATGCTATGCTAATATGCTAATATGCTAATATGCTAATATGCTATGCTAATATGCTAATATGCTAATATGCTAATACGCTAACACCTTATACTATGCTAATATGCTAATATGCTAATATGCTAATATGCTAATATGCTAATATGCTATGCTAATATGCTAATATGCTAATATGCTATGCTAATATGCTAATATGCTAATATGCTAATATACTAATATGCTAATATGCTATGCTAATATGCTAATATGCTAATATGCTAATATGCTAACACGCTATGCTAATATGCTATGCTAATATGCTAATATGCTTAAATGCTATGCTAATATGCTAACATGCTAATATGCTAACATGCTAATATGCTAATATGCTAATTTGCTAATATGCTAATATGCTATGCTAATATGCTATGCTAATATGCTAATATGCTAAGCTAATATGCTAATATGCTAATATGCTAATATGCTAATATGCTAATATGCTAATATGCTATGCTAATATGCTAATATGCTAATATGCTAATATGCTATGCTAATATGCTAATATATTAATATGCTAATATGCTAATATGCTAATATGCTATGCTAATATGCTAATATGCTAATATGCTAATATGCTATGCTAATATGCTAATATGCTAATACGCTAACACGCTATGCTAATATGCTAATATGCTAATATGCTAATATGCTATGCTAATATGCCAATATGCTAATATGCTAATATGCTATGTTAATATGCTAATATGCTAATACGCTAATATGCTAACATGCTATGCTAATATGCTAATATGCTAATATGCTAATATGCTATGCTAATATGCTATGCTAATACCCTAACACGCTATGCTAATATGCTAATATGCTATGCTAATATGCTAATATGCTAATATGCTAATATACTATGCTAATATGCTAATATGCTAATATGCTATGCTAATATACTAATATGCTAATATGCTAATATGCTATGCTAATACGCTAATATGCTAACACGCTATGCTAATATGCTAATATGCTAATATGCTATGCTAATATGCTAATATGCTAATATGCTAATATGCTATATGCTAATATGCTAACACGATATGCTAATATGCTAATATGCTAATATGCTAATATGCTAACACGCTATGCTAATATGCTAATATGCTAATATGCTAATATGCTAATATGTTAATAAGCTAATATACTAATATGCTAATATGCTAATATGCTAATATGCTAATATGCTAATATGCTATGCTAATTTGCTAATATGCTAATATGCTAATATGCTAATATGCTAACACGCTATGCTAATATGCTAATATGCTAATATGCTAATATGCTAATATGCTATGCTAATATGCTAATATGCTAATATGCTATGCTAATATGCTAATATGCTAATACGCTAACACGCTATGCTAATATGCTAATATGCTAATATGTTAATATGCTATGCTAATATGCTATGCTAATACGCTAACACGTTATGCTAATATGCTAATATGCTAATATGTTAATATGCTAATATGTTAATATGCTCATATGCTAATATGCTAATATGCTATGCTAATATGCTAATATCCTAATATGCTAATATGCTATGTTAATATGCTAATATGCTAATATGCTAATATGCTAATATGCTAATATGCTATGCTAATATGCTAATATGCTAATATGCTATGCTAATATGCTAATATGCTAATATGCTATGCTAATATGCTAATATGCTAATTTGCTAATATGCTATGCTAATATGCTAATATGCTAATATGCTTATATGCTATGTTAATATGCTAATATGCTAATATGCTAATATGCTATGTTCATATGCTAATATGCTAATATGCTAATATGCTATGCTAATATGCTAATATGCTAATATGCTAATATGCTAATATGCTAATATGCTAATACGCTAACACGCTATGCTAATATGCTAATATGCTATGCTAATATGCTAATATACTAATATGCTAATTTGCTAATATGCTAATATGCTATGCTAATATGCTAATATGCTAATATGCTAATATGCTAATATGCTAATACGCTAATATGCTAACACGCTATGCTAATATGCTAATATGCTAATATGCTAATATGCTATGCTAATATGCTAATATGCTAAAACGCTAACACGCTATGCTAATATGCTAATATGCTAATATGCTAATATGCTATGCTATGCTAATATGCTAATATGCTAATATGCTAATATGCTAATATGCTAATATGCTAATGTTAATATGCTAATATGCTATGCTAATATGCTAATATGCTAATACGCTAATATGCTAACATGCTATGCTAATATGCTAATATGCTAATATGCTAATATGCTATGCTAATATGCTAATATGCTAATATGCTAATATGCTATGCTAATATGCTAATATGTTAATATGCTAATATGCTATGCTAATATGCTAATATACTAATATGCTAATATGCTATGCTAATACGCTATGCTAACACGATATGCTAATATGCTAATATGCTAAAATGCTAATACGCTAATACGCTAATATGCTAACACGCTATGCTAATATGCTAATATGCTAATATGCTAATATGCTATGCTAATATGCTAATATGCTAATATGCTAATATGCTAATATACTATGCTAATATGCTAATATGCTATGTTAATATGCTAATATGCTATGCTAATATGCTAATATGCTAATACACTAACACGCTATGCTAATATGTTAATATGCTAATATGCTATGCTAATATGCTAATATGCTAATATGCTAATATGCTATGCTAATATGCTAATATGCTAATATGCTAATATGCTAATACGCTAATACGCTAATATGCTAACACGCTATGCTAATATGCTAATATGTTAATATGCTAATATGCTAATATACTATGCTAATATGCTAATATGCTAATACGCTAATACGCTATGCTAATATGCTAATATGCTAATATGCTAATATGCTATGCTAATATGCTAATATGCTAATATGCTAATATGCTAATATGCTATGCTAATATGCTAATATGCTAATATGCTAATATGCTAACACGCTATGCTAATATGCTAATATGCTAATATGCTAATATGCTAATACGCTAATATGCTAACACGCTATGCTAATATGCTAATATGCTAATATGCTAATATGCTATGCTAATATGCTAATATGCTAATACGCTAACACGCTATGCTAATATGCTATGCTAATATGCTAATATGCTAATATACTATGCTAATATGCTAATATGCTAATATGCTAATATGCTAATATGCTAATATGCTATGCTAATATGCTAATATGCTATGCTAATATGCTAATATGCTAATATGCTAATATGCTAATATGCTATGCTAATATGCTAATATGCTAATACGCTAACACGCTATGCTAATATGCTAATATGCTAATATGCTAATATGCTAATATGCTAATATGCTATGCTAATATGCTATGCCAATATGTTAATATGCTAATATGCTAATATGCTATACTAATATGCTAATATGCTAATATGCTATGCTAATATGCTAATATGCTAATATGCTATGCTAATATGCTAATATGCTAATATGCTATGCTAATATGCTAATATGCTAATATGCTAATATGCTATGCTAATATGCTATATTAATATGCTAATATGCTAATACGCTAACACGCTATGCTAATATGCTATGCTAATATGCTATGCTAATATGCTATGCTAATATGCTAATATGCTAATATGCTAATATGCTAATATACTATGCTAATATGCTAATATGCTAATATGCTAATATGCTAATATGCTAATATGCTATGCTAATATGCTAATATGCTAATATGCTATGCTAATATGCTAATATGTTAATATGCTAACACGCTATGCTAATATGCTAATATGCTATGCTAATATGGTAATATGCTAATATGCTATGCTAATATACTAATATGTTAATATGCTAATATGCTAATATGCTATGCTAATATGCTAATATGCTAATATGCTAATATGCTATGCTAATATGCTAATATGCTAATATGCTAATATGCTAATATGCTATGCTAATATATTAATATGCTAATATGCTAATATGCTAATATGCTATGCTAATATGCTAATATGCTAATATGCTAATACGCTAACACGCTATGCTAATATGCTAATATACTAATATGCTAATATGCTATGCTAATATGCTATGCTAATATGCTATGCTAATATGCTATGTTAATATGCTAATATGCTAATATGTTAATATGCTAATATACTATGCTAATATGCTAATATGCTAATATGCTAATATGCTATGCTAATATGCTAATATGCTATGCTAATATGCTAATATGCTAATACGTTAACACGCTATGCTAATATGCTAATATGCTAATATGCTAATATGTTATGCTAATATGCTATGCTAATATGCTAATATGCTAATATGCTAATATGCTAATATGCTATGCTAATATGCTAATATGCTAATATGCTAATATGCTAACACCTTATACTATGCTAATATGCTAATATGCTAATATGCTAATATGCTAATATGCGAATATGCTATGTTAATATGCTAATATGCTAATATGCTAATATGCTAATATGCTATGCTAATATGCTAATATGCTAATACGTTAACACGCTATGCTAATATGCTAATATGCTAATATGCTAATATACTATGCTAATATGCTAATATGCTAATATGCTAATATGCTAATATGCTATGCTAATATGCTAATATGCTAATATGCTATGCTAATATGCTAATATGCTAATATGCTAATATGCTAATATGCTATGCTAATATGCTAATATGCTAATATGCTAACACGCTATGCTAATATGCTAATATGCTAATATGCTAATATGCTAATATGTTAATATGCTAATATGCTAATATGCTAATTTGCTAATATGCTATGCTAATATGCTAATATGCTAATACGCTAATATGCTAACACGCTATGCTAATATGCTAATATGCTAATATGCTAATATGCTATGCTAATTTGCTAATATGCTAATATGCTAATATGCTAATATGCTAATATGCTAATATGCTAATATGCTAATATGCTATGCTAATATGCTAATATGCTAATATGCTAATATGCTAATATGCTAATATGCTAACACGCTATGCTAATATGCTAATATGCTAATATGCTAATTTAATATGCTAATATGCTAATATGCTAATATGCTAATATGCTATGCTAATATGCTAATATGCTAATATGCTAATATGATAATATGCTAATATGCTAATATGCTAATATGCTAATATGCTAATACGCTAACACGCTATGCTAATATGCTAATATGCTATGCTAATATGCTAATATGCTAATATGCTAATATGCTAATATGCTAATATGCTAATATACTATCCTAATATGTTATGCTAATATGCTAATATGCTAATATGCTAATATGCTAATACGCTAATATGCTAACACGCTATGCTAATATGCTAATATGCTAATATGCTATGCTAATATGCTAATATGCTAATATGCTAATATGCTAATATGCTAATACGCTAACACGCTATGCTAATATGCTAATATGCTAATATACTAATATGCTATGCTAATATGCTAATATGTTAATATGCTAATATGCTAATATGTTAATATGCTAATATGCTATGCTAATATGCTAATATGCTAATACGTTAATATGCTAACATGCTATGCTAATATGCTAATATGCTAATATGCTAATATGCTACGCTAATATGCTAATATGCTAATACGCTAACACGCTATGCTAATATGCTAATATGCTAATATGCTAATATGCTAATATGCTAATATGCTAATATGCTATGCTAATATGCAAATATGCAAATATGCTAATATGCTAATATGCTAATATGCTAATATGCTAATATGCTATGCTAATATGCTATGGTAATATGCTAATATGCTAATACGCTAACACGCTATGCTAATATGCTATGCTAATATGCTATGCTAATATGCTAATATGCTAATATACTATGCTAATATGCTAATATGCTAATATGCTAATATGCTATGCTAATATGCTAATATGCTAATATGCTATGCTAATATGCTAATATGTTAATATGCTAACACGCTATGCTAATATGCTAATATGCTATGCTAATATGGTAATATGTTAATATGCTATGCTATATACTAATATGTTAATATGCTAATATGCTAATATGCTATGCTAATATGCTAATATGCTAATATGCTAATATGCTATGCTAATATGCTAATATGCTAACACGCTATGCTAATATGCTAATATGCTAATATGCTAATATGCTAATATGCTAATACGCTAATATGCTAACACGCTATGCTAATATGCTAATATGCTAATATGCTAATATGCTATGCTAATATGCTAATATGCTAATACGCTAACACGCTATGCTAATATGCTATGCTAATATGCTAATATGCTAATATACTATGCTAATATGCTAATATGCTAATATGCTAATATACTATGCTAATATGCTAATATGCTAATATGCTAATATGCTATGCTAATATGCTAATATGCTAATACGCTAACACGCTATGCTAATATGCTAATATGCTAATATGCTAATATGCTAATATGCTATGCTAATATACTATGCTAATATGCTAATATGCTAATATGTTATACTAATATGCTAATATGCTAATATGCTATGCTAATATGCTAATATGCTAATATGCTATGCTAATATGCTAATATGCTAATATGCTAATATGCTATGCTAATATGCTAATATGCTAATATGCTAATATGCTATGCTAATATGCTATATTAATATGCTAATATGCTAATACGCTAACACGCTATGCTAATATGCTATGCTAATATGCTATGCTAATATGCTATGCTAATATGCTAATATGCTAATATGCTAATATGCTAATATACTATGCTAATATGCTAATATGCTAATATGCTAATATGCTATGCTAATATGCTAATATGCTAATATGCTATGCTAATATGCTAATATGCTAATATGTTAATATGCTAACACGCTATGCTAATATGCTAATATGCTATGCTAATATGGTAATATGCTAATATGCTATGCTAATATACTAATATGTTAATATGCTAATATGCTAATATGCTATGCTAATATGCTAATATGCTAATATGCTAATATGCTAATATGCTATGCTAATATGCTAATATGCTAATATGCTAATATGCTATGCTAATATGTTAATATGCTAATATGCTAATATGCTAATATGCTATGCTAATATGCTAATATGCTAATATGCTAATACGCTAACACGCTATGCTAATATGCTAATATACTAATATGCTAATATGCTATGCTAATATGCTATGCTAATATGCTATGCTAATATGCTATGTTAATATGCTAATATGCTAATATGCTAATATACTATGCTAATATGCTAATATGCTAATATGCTAATATGCTAATATGCTAATATGCTAATATGCTATGCTAATATGCTAATATGCTATGCTAATATGCTAATATGCTAATACGTTAACACGCTATGCTAATATGCTAATATGCTAATATGCTAATATGCTATGCTAATATGCTAATATGCTAATACGCTAACACGCTATGCTAATATGCTATGCTAATATGCTAATATGCTAATATACTATGCTAATATGCTAATATGCTAATATGCTATGCTAATATGCTAATATGCTAATATGCTAATATGCTATGCTAATATGCTAATATGCTATGCTAATATGCTAATATGCTAATATGCTAACACGCTATGCTAATATGCTAATATGCTAATATGCTAATATGCTATGCTAATATGCTAATATGCTAATACGCTAACACGCTATGCTAATATGCTATGCTAATATGCTAATATGCTAATATACTATGCTAATATGCTAATATGCTACGCTAATATGTTAATATGCTAATATGTTAATATGCTAATATGCTATGCTAATATGCTAATATGCTAATATGCTATATGCTAATACGCTAACACGCTATGCTAATATGCTAATATGCTAATATGCTAATATGCTAATATGCTATGCTAATATGCTATGCTAATATGCTAATATGCTAATATGCTAATATGCTATACTAATATGCTAATATGCTAATATGCTATGCTAATATGCTAATATGCTAATATGCTATGCTAATATGCTAATATGCTAAAATGCTAATATGCTATGCTAATATGCTAATATGCTAATATGCTAATATGCTATGCTAATATGCTATATTAATATGCTAATATGCTAATACGCTAACACGCTATGCTAATACGCTATGCTAATATGCTAATATGCTAATATGCTAATATGCTATGCTAATATGCTAATATGCTAATATGCTAATATGCTAATATGCTAATATGCTATGCTAATATGCTAATATGCTAATATGCTAATATGCTAACACGCTATGCTAATATGCTAATATGCTAATATGCTAATATGCTAATATGCTAATATGCTAATATGCTAACACGCTATGCTAATATGCTAATATGCTAATATGCTAATATGCTATGCTAATATGCTAATACGCTAACACGCTATGCTAATATGCTATGCTAATATGCTAATATGCTAATATACTATGCTAATATGCTAATATGCTAATATGCTAATATGCTATGCTAATATGCTAATATGCTAATATGCTAATATGCTAATATGCTATGCTAATATGCTAATATGCTAATATGCTAATATGCTAATACGCTAACACACTATGCTAATATGCTAATATGCTAATATGCTAATATGCTAATATGCTAATATGCTAATATGCTATGCTAATATGCTATGCTAATATGCTAATATGCTAATATGCTAATATGCTAATATGCTAATATGCTAATATGCTATACTAATATGCTAATATGCTAATATGCTATGCTAATATGCTAATATGCTAATATGCTATGCTTAATATGCTAATATGCTAATATGCTAATATGCTATGCTAATATGCTAATATGCTAATATGCTATGCTAATATGTTATATTAATATGCTAATATGCTAATACGCTAACACGCTATGCTAATATGCTATGCTAATATGCTATGCTAATATGCTATGCTAATATGCTATGCTAATATGCTAATATGCTAATATGCTAATATGCTAATATACTATGCTAATATGCTAATATGCTAATATGCTAATATGCTAATATGCTAATATGCTATGCTAATATGCTAATATGCTATGCTAATATGCTAATATGCTAATATGCTAATATGTTAATATGCTAACACGCTATGCTAATATGCTAATATGCTATGCTAATATGGTAATATGCTAATATGCTATGCTAATATACTAATATGTTAATATGCTAATATGCTAATATGCTATGCTAATATGCTAATATGCTAATATGCTAATATGCTATGCTAATATGCTAATATGCTAATATGCTATGCTAATATGTTAATATGCTAATATGCTAATATGCTAATATGCTAATATACTATGCTAATATGCTAATATGCTAATATGCTAATATGCTATGCTAATATGCTAATATGCTAATATGCTAATATGCTAATATGCTAATATGCTAATATGCTATGCTAATACGCTAATATGCTAACACGTTATGCTAATATGCTAATATGCTAATATGCTATGCTAATATGCTAATATGCTAATATGCTATGCTAATATGCTAATATGCTAATATGCTAATATGCTAACACGATATGCTAATATTGTAATATGCTAATATGCTAATATGCTAACACGCTATGCTAATATGCTAATATGCTAATATGCTAATATGCTAATATGTTAAGCTAATATGCTAATATGCTAATATGCTAATATGCTATGCTAATTTGCTAATATGTTAATATGCTAATGCGCTAATATGCTAACACGCTATGCTAATATGCTAATATGCTAATATGCTAATATGCTATGCTAATATGCTAATATGCTAATACGCTAATATGCTAACACGCTATGTTAATATGCTAATATGCTAATATGCTAATATGCTAATATGCTATGCTAATTTGCTAATATGCTAATGTGCTAATATGTTAATATGCTAACACGCTATGCTAATATGCTAATATGCTAATACGCTAATATGCTAACACGCTATGCTAATATGCTAATATGCTAATATGCTAATATGCTAATATGCTATGCTAATTTGCTAATATGCTAATGTGCTAATATGTTAATATGCTAACACGCTATGCTAATATGCTAATATGCTAATATGCTAATATGCTATGCTAATATGCTAATATGTTAATATGCTAATATGCTAATATGCTATGCTAATATGCTAATATGCTAATATGCTAATATGCTAATATGCTAATATGCTAATATGCTAATATGCTAATATGCTAATATGCTATGCTAATATGCTAATATGTTAATATGCTAATATGCTATGCTAATATGTTAATATGCTAATATGCTAATATGCTAATATGTTAATTCTCTAATATGCTAATATGCTAATATGCTAATATGCTAACATGCTATGCTAATATGCTAATATGCTAATATGCTAATATGCTAATATGCTATGCTAATATGCTAATATACTAATATGCTAATATGCTATGCTAATATGCTAATATGCTAATACGCTAACACGCTTTGCTAATATGCTAATATGCTATGCTAATATGCTAATATGCTATGCTAATATGCTATGCTAATATGCTAATATGCTAATATGCTAATACGCTAACACGCTATGCTAATATGCTAATATGCTATGCTAATATGCTAATATGCTAATATGCTATGCTAATATGTTAATACGCTAACACGCTATGCTAATATGCTAATATGCTAATATGCTAATATGCTAATATGCTAATATGCTAATATGCTAATATGCTATGCTAATATGCTAATATGCTAATATGCTAATATGCTATGCTAATATGCTAATATGCTATGCTAATATGCTAATATGCTAATATGCTAAATATGCTCTAATATGCTAATATGCTAATGTGCTAATATGCTAATATGCTATGTTAATATGCTAAATATGGTAATATGCTAATATGCTATGCTAATATGCTAATATGCTAATACGCTAACACGCTATGCTAATATGCTAATATGCTAATATGCTATGCTAATATGCTAATATGTTAATATGCTATGCTAATATACTAATATGCTAATATGCTAATATGCTATGCTAATATGCTAATATGCTAATATGCTAATATGCTATGCTAATATGCTAATATGCTAATACGCCTAACACGCTATGCTAATATGCTAATATGCTAATATGCTAATATGCTATGCTAATATGCTAATATGCTAATATGCTAATATGCTAATATGCTAATATGCTAATATGCTATGCTAATATGCTAATATGCTAACACGCTATGCTAATATGCTAATATGCTAATATGCTAATACGCTAATACGCTAATATGCTAACACGCTATGCTAATATGCTAATATGCTAATATGCTAATATGCTAATATGCTATGCTAATATGCTAATATGCTAATACGCTAACACGCTATGCTAATATGCTATGCTAATATGCTAATATGCTAATATACTATGCTAATATGCTAATATGCTAATATGCTAATATGCTATGCTAATATGCTAATATGCTAATATGCTAATATGCTATGCTAATATGCTAATATGCTAATACGCTAACACGCTATGCTAATATGCTAATATGCTAATATGCTATGCTAATATGCTATGCTAATATGCTAATATACTAATATGCTAATATGCTAATATGCTATGCTAATATGCTAATATGCTAATATGCTATGCTAATATGCTAATATGCTAATATGCTATACTAATATGCTAATATGCTAATATGCTAATATGCTATGCTAATATGCTAATATGCTAATATGCTAATATGCTATGCTAATATGCTATGCTAATATGCTAATATGCTAATATGCTAATACGCTAACACGCTATGCTAATATGCTATGCTAATATGCTATGCTAATATGCTAATATGCTAATATGCTAATATACTATGCTAATATGCTAATATGCTAATATGCTAATATGCTATGCTAATATGCTAATATGCTAATATGCTATGCTAATATGCTAATATGCTAATATGTTAATATGCTAACACGCTATGCTAATATGCTAATATGCTATGCTAATATGGTAATATGCTTATATGCTATGCTAATATACTAATATGTTAATATGCTAATATGCTAATATGCTATGCTAATATGCTAATATTGCTATGCTAATATGCTAATATGCTAATATGCTAATATGCTAATATGCTATGCTAATATGTTAATATGCTAATATGCTAATATGCTAATATGCTATGCTAATATGCTAATATGCTAATACGCTAACACGCTATGCTAATATGCTAATATACTAATATGCTAATATGCTATGCTAATATGCTATGCTAATATGCTATGCTAATATGCTATGTTAATATGCTAATATGCTAATATGCTAATATGCTAATATGCTAATATACTATGCTAATATGCTAATATGCTAATATGCTAATATGCTATGCTAATATGTTAATATGCTAATATGCTAATATGCTATGCTAATATGCTAATATGCTAATACGTTAACACGCTATGCTAATATGCTAATATGCTAATATGCTAATATGTTATGCTAATATGCTATGCTAATATGCTAATATGCTAATATGCTAATATGCTAATATGCTAATATGCTATGCTAATATGCTAATATGCTAATATGCTAATATGCTAATATGCTATGCTAATATGCTAATATGCTAATATGCTAATACGCTAACACCTTATACTATGCTAATATGCTAATATGCTAATATGCTAATATGCTTGTTAATATGCTAATATGCTAATATGCTAATATGCTAATATGCTATGCTAATATGCTAATATGCTAATACGCTAATACGCTAACACGCTATGCTAATATGCTAATATGCTAATATGCTAATATGCTATGCTAATATGCTAATATGCTAATATGCTAATATGCTAATATGCTATGCTAATATGCTAATATGCTAATATGCTATGCTAATATGCTAATATGCTAATATGCTAATATGCTAATATGCTAATATGCTAATATGCTAATATGCTAATATGCTAATATGCTAACACGCTATGCTAATATGCTATGCTAATATGCTAATATGCTTAAATGCTATGCTAATATGCTAACATGCTAATATGCTAAGCTAATATGCTAATATGCTAATTTGCTAATATGCTAATATGCTATGCTAATATGCTAATATGCTAATATGCTAAGCTAATATGCTAATATGCTAATATGCTAATATGCTAATATGCTAATATGCTATGCTAATATGCTAATATGCTAATATGCTAATATGCTATGCTAATATGCTAATATATTAATATGCTAATATGCTAATATGCTATGCTAATATGCTAATATGCTAATATGCTAATATGCTATGCTAATATGGTATGCTAATACGCTAACACGCTATGCTAATATGCTATGCTAATATGCTAATATGCTATGCTAATATGCCAATATGCTAATATGCTAATATGCTATGTTAATATGCTAATATGCTAATACGCTAATATGCTAACATGCTATGCTAATATGCTAATATGCTAATATGCTAATATGCTATGCTAATATGCTATGCTAATACGCTAACACGCTATGCTAATATGCTAATATGCTAATATGCTATGCTAATATGCTAATATGCTAATATGCTAATATACTATGCTAATATGCTAATATGCTAATATGCTATGCTAATATGCTAATATGCTAATATGCTAATTGCTATGCTAATACGCTAATATGCTAACACGCTATGCTAATATGCTAATATGCTAATATGCTATGCTAATATGCTAATATGCTAATATGCTAATATGCTAACACGATATGCTAATATGCTAATATGCTAATATGCTAATATGCTAACACGCTATGCTAATATGCTAATATGCTAATATGCTAATATGCTAATATGTTAATAAGCTAATATGCTAATATGCTAATATGCTAATATGCTAATATGCTAATATGCTAATATGCTATGCTAATTTGCTAATATGCTAATATGCTAATATGCTAATATGCTAACACGC